>NC_054706.1:72870673-73003173 GCF_016097555.1 Gigantopelta aegis | reverse complement strand
ACCTCCCTAGATCCGGTCGACCACGGGTCACTACCCCCGGGCAGGACCGCTACATCCGGGTACGCCACCTTCGGGAACGATTGACTACTGCCACCTCCACAGCCGCAGCAATACCAGGTTTGCGCAGGATATCCGACCAGACCGTACGGAACCGCCTACGTGAGGTAGGAATTCGTGCCAGACGTCCAGTTCGAGGTGTCATCTTAACACCACAACACTGTCGACTCCGACTGCAGTGGTGCCAGATTCATCGACAATGGCCTCAACTGCGATGGAGACAGGTGTGGTTCAGTGACGAGTCCCGATTTCTGCTCCGACGTCATGATGGAAGATGTCGCGTATATAGGCGTCGTGGTGAACGTTATGCGGCAAACTGCGTGCAGGAAGTGGACAGATTCGGCGGGGGTAGTGTCATGGTGTGGGCAGCCATCTCACACACTGGCAGAACTGACCTGGTCCACGTGCAGGGCAACCTGAATGCACAGGGCTACATTGACCAAATCCTCCGGCCACACATCGTTCCAGTTATGGCCAACGCCAACGCAGTGTTCCAACATGACAACGCCAGGCCTCACACAGCACGTCTCACAACGGCTTTCCTACAGAACAACAACATTAATGTCCTTCCTTGGCCATCGATATCACCGGATTTGAACCCAATTGAGAATCTATGGGACGATTTGGACCGACGCCTTCGACAGCGACAACCACAGCCCCAGACACTGCCCGAGCTGGCAGCAGCCTTGCAGGCCGAGTGGGCCACCATCCCCCGGGACGTCATCCGTACTCTGGTTGCTTCAATGGGCAGGCGGTGCCAGGCAGTTGTCAACACACGCGGATGCCACACCCGGTATTGACTCCGGATGACCTTGACCTTGGTGGTGTGTCCTATCACTTGCTCACAATGGACTAGAGTGAATTGTGAACAATCCTGCAACATTTGGTAATTATCGGACTCACCATTCAATAATTAAATCAATTCTCCAAATGTTACGACAATGTGGTTTTGCGTTTCTTCTTTTGAAGAGTATATAAAGAATTTATTCATCACGAGACTTGTTCCTACTTCCCTGTTGTTCATCCAGCAGAGCACTCGTGTCTTGTTTCTAGAGCCGTCTGTCTGTTTCAGTGGAGATGTGCGTGGCTGTTACTACATCATCATACTAAACTCACTGTACTGTACTTCTCTTGTTCTTCTTTCTTTTATTTTTATTTTTATTTTTTTAAATCTAAACTTTATTTTCTTCCTTACATTCAGTCAAGATTCATTAATGTCTATCCAGGGCTCTGTTTTACGAAGCGATCTTAGCACTAAGATCACCTGAATGGTTTAACTAATTAAACTTATGCACTTAAAGTGGTCTTAGTGCTACGATTGCTTCTTAAAACAGGACCTAGGAAGTAGGTTAATGGTTACAGTGTTACTGCTGGCCCCACACTCCCAAAAAACTCCAAACAACAACAAAAACAATGGGTTTTTATTCCTACATTGAACCAAACTGTTGTCCACAAACATGTTAATGATTAGTAAGAGTCAATTTGCTACAGTGGTTTTCATCATTTCTCCATTGTTAAAAATTTGTGATGGAAGCCGGTACCTGGATATAAACTCCATTCCTACCAGCCTAAGTCTGATGACTTATCCAGGCTACAAATTTAGCATGATTTTGTTCTTCCGCGAATCCCAGATTTTGGGTTGGAAGTATAAAATCCTAAATTATCTATTTTACATCTTGCTTGGATTCCAGTGGAATCTTAAAAAAGAGAAAAAAAGCCCCACATTCAATGCCCGCTTATCCAAAAAGGCCGGTCAAGTATTTTTATAAGCCCATCTATGGGTCGTATTATGGTATGGCGTCCATCTGTTAACCTTTTCTTGTCTGGACCATATCTTGCATACAGATGCATACAGGACCATCAAACCTCACATTTAGTAACAACTTGGGATGGCAGTGTGTCACGTTTTATTACTAGGTCACTGTGACCTACTTTTCACGGTCTACTGCACATGACAATAAATCTTTGGATCATATCTTGCATGCAGATACATACGATTGCAAAAATTTAACATAATTCTAATTGAATCATACCTGTAACATATTCATTAATGTAGATATGGTTTTCCATCAAACTCCTGATGGCCGTATCATGTACAGGTACCTCACCGATACTCTTGTTTATTTTATTTTTTTACCACTAAAATATTACAGGTGGGTGAGATATAAAAAAAAATTCTTAAGCCATGTTTATGCTTAAGTTGTCCACTTGAGCTGGTTTCACTGTACATGTACCTGAATAAACAGAAAGTAGTTGCAATCTTACTCGTCTGAATAGATATACCCGAGGTTATCATAGTGACATGAATGTAAAGCTAACCCGGCCACCAATGTGATAAATGAATACACTGTTTTTGTTATCACTGTTACTAACAAGTCAATTACATAAACAGGTGGTAACTGGTTGTCATTGTGATAAGTTTCGTGTAATGTTTTAAGACAACAGCAGTGCTGTCTTACAGTGACGTCTGTCCAATCGGTGTGGAGTAGGATGTAGTCCAGTGGTACAGCTTTCCGCCTAGCTGGTTGGCTGCGCTGGGTCACATACCTGACTGAACCTATTGTTATTGTTATATTGCCTGTTACAGTCAGCGCTTCATGCCTGTTTGTGTCCACGGCCGTGGGGGGGAAAGTTCAAATAAAAAAAATCCCTTGGCAGTTGCAGCAATTTGAAAAGAGTAACTGGCTTTGGTGGTGTAGTGATTAAGCCATCGAATTTAAGATTGGTAGGTACTGGGTTCACACCCCAGTACCGGCTCTCACCCAGCGTGAGTTGTAGCTGAAACAATGGGTAAATGTAAGGCAACTACACAGACTTGGTGGTGTAGTGGTTAAGTCATTAGAGGTACGGCTGGAAGGTACTGGGTTCAAACCCCGCTACCGACTCCCACCCAGAGTGAGTTTAGCAACTCACTGAATAGGTGTAAGGCAACTACACCAACTTCTCTCACTAACCACTAACAACTAACCACTGTCCTGGATAGACAGTCCAGATAGCTGAGGTGTGTGCCAAGGACAGTGTGCTTGAACCTTAATTGGATATGAGCATGAAAATAAGTTGAAATTAAATTAATGAAAAGAAAATAGTCTATGTGATGGCAATAAGTACATTTTCCCCATTCTCCATACAAAGTGTCAATTTAACCATATGTATGATGCCCAGTAGGCATTGGTTAACAGGGGCATGACATAGCTCAGTGGTACAGTGCTCGGTTAGCCCATTGGGCTATTTCTCATTCCAGCCAGTGCTCCACAACTGGTGTAACAAAGGCCATGGTATGTACTATCCTGTGTGGGATGATGCATATAAAAGATCCCTTGCTGCTAATCTAAAAGATTAGCCCATGAAGTGGCGACAGCGGATTTCCTCTTTCAATATCTGTGTGACCATATGTGTGACGCCATATAATCGTAAATAAAGTGTGTTGAGTGCATTGTTAAATAAAACATTTCGTTCCTTCTTTCCATTGATTAAACGATATTCTTAGGTGACACTAAACTAGTCCTCAAAATTCACAGTGCTGTCATAAAGCCGTATTGAGTGATTACCTGTAATATTATCTGTACTAAAATGCTGTCAGTGTATTGTGAATTTCAAGGGTTGCTAAACAAACATTCCCTTTTTTTTTGGTTAGTAACTTTTTATAAGTTAAAGCCAGTACTGATATTTGAACCCAGCATCCGGGATGTTTACACCCAATAGCTTAACCACTCTGTCATCTGTTAACAGATTTCTCTTGTTACATTGCACATAAGTATTGCCAGAAACAAACTTAATATTTAACATCTTAGCACAATGTTTAATGGTTGACTGACTGTTAGCTGTCACCTCTCATGATACTTATTTATGAAAATACACAGGTACCCCAAAACAGAAATCCGTAATACATGTGCTATATAAAGAGTATTATATAACGTTATTATAACATATCTGACGTTGTTGTTTGGGGATATCTGTGTGAAAATACAGGCCTACAAATAGAAATGTTTAAATGCTGAACGTGTGTACATGGTGTTACGCATGTAAAACAAAAAATGGATTGCCTAAAACCGTAGGCTTTCAGGACCCTGGACGTCATTTCAATGACCTGATCATGCTCTTTCAGCTTGCTTTTATTTCTGTAGTCTTAACTTTTAGGCAGATCAAAACAAATATAAACTGACGATCAAAAGAAAGTATACCAATTATTTTTTCAAAGTATTAAAAACAACACAAAACACAAGTTGATGCAAATGTTATATTTTGAAAGTATAATAATTTGGCGATAAATAAACACGAGTAAAATGATAATATCATAGTTCACGACAGCACTAGGGGTGAAATGTGCGATTTCATAAAGGACCACTCATAATGAAGGTGAATAAATTTGACAACAAAGAACATGTTTCAATAGCGTGTATGTCCACCATGTGCAAGTATTCAAGCATGGACCCGATGTCGGACAGATTTTCGTCAGTGACAAGGTCTGTCCGCTGTTGGCCACAGATACCACCCCAAACCATCACAGATCCACCACCAAACGGTTCAGTCTCCTGAACACAGCACTGAGCTGTTCTCTATCCTGCACGTCGGTATATCCGAGTCCTGCCATCAGCTCTGAATAACTGGAACCTGCTCTCATCAGAAAAGAGTACATGTTGCCAGTTCCGATGTTGCCAACGTTAAAACTGATGTGCCCAACGTAAACGTCGAAGTCGATGTTGCCTCGTCAATGTCATCCCTCTGAATGGTCGATAGGCCCTGATACCATGCTGTCGTAGTCGACGACGTACAGTGTGACGACTGATGACATGTCCAAGGCCAGTCGCTGCAGATGACGTCATAGTGAGGAATCTGTTACATAAGTGTAAGATGCGGAGATGGCGGTCCTCGTTGGTTGTTGTGATGCGGGGTCTTCCACTTCATGGTCTGTCTGCAGTCCTGCCAGTCACCCTGTAACGCTGTATCAACCTGGTGTTCATCAATTTTGTGCAATTCAGAATTCTTGCCACATGGGCATAACTCGCACCGAACTGCATCATACCAATAGCTCTCTCTCTCTTTCTTCAGCAGTTAGCCTTGTCATGTTCTCTGGTGTTTTACTGTTGACTAAGGCATGTTCTAAGCAATGGCACCCTTTTTTACACCCTTATGTGCACGAGTATCATGTTTCTCGTGCAGTATAAATTTGATGAATGAACTCATTTTGCACATGCGGCATCGCCCAAACGCAGCAATGTGCGACTATTTGTCATTGATTGCATTATAACGAACAATACTGGAACCTATCTAACCTTCCATGAACGTGTATTGTCTTTATTTATAATAAAAATAATTGGTATACTTTCTTTTGATCGTCAGTTTAATATTTGAGTATGTAGCATATTAACATGACTCGCTCGATGCACGGTCGGTTTGGGATCAATCCCCGTCAGTGGGCCCATTAGGCTATTTCTCGTTCCAGCCAGTGCACCACAACTGGTATATCAAAGGCCGTGGTATGTACTATCCTGTCTGGGATGGTGCATATAAAAGATCCCTTGCTGCTAATCGAAAAGAGTAGCTCATGAAGTGGCGACAGCGGGTTTCCTCTCTCAATATCTGTGTGGTCCTTAACCATATGTCTGATGCCATATAACCGTAAATACAATGTGTTGAGTGCGTCGTTAAATAAATTTTTTATTTTTTTTATTTTTTATTAACATGATTATAAGTTTGCATGCTAACAAACCATGTATCTTTGTGGTGTTAATCTTTAAACAGTCATTATTTTACTAGTGTGTTGATTTTGTCACCATGCTTACTAATATTTGTAGATTAGTTGGATGTTGTGGGTTTTTAGGTTTTGTTTAGATAAATACATAATACATAGTTAAATGAAAGTTATTGAAATTGTTTTGAAACATGTTTGTTATATTTAAGTTAATGAAATGGTTTAAGAAGATTCTTATTGTATTTAATTTTCATACCTTAATTCTGCTCTCTCTCAATATTCTATTGATCATTAATACAGTATAATATTCATAGTATTTAACAATATATTTCGGTGTCAAATTTTTACCCGAAACAAACTTATTACCCAAATCATTTTTAGAAGATATTTGTTGTATTTAAGACATGTACCTCGATTCTGCAGAGCTATATATCTCAATATCTGAATAAATATTCATGAAGTCTTACATGGTATCTAACTGGATATATCATTTCATATTACATGTTATTTAACGGTGAATATTAAATATTCATGAAGTCTTACATGGTGTCTTAACTGGATATATCATTTCATATTACGTTATTTAACCATGGATATTAAATATTCATGAAGTCTTACATGGTGTCTAACTGGATATATCATTTCATATTACATGTTATTTAACAGTGGATATTAAATATTCATGAAGTCTTACGTGGTGTCAAACTGGATATATCATTTCATATTACGTTATTTAACCATGGATATTAAATATTCATGAAGTCTTACATGGTATCTAACTGGATATATCATTTCACATTACATGTTATTTAACCGTGGATATTAAATTTTTATGAAGTTTTACATGGTATTTAACTGGATGTATCACTTCATATTGCATGCTATTTTAACAGTGGATATTAAATGATAACAAGTGATAATTCTGTTTGTTTTTCAGAGTCCAGAGTTTTCCGGTGTTCCCAATGTTAAGCCGATTGTCCAGAAAGACGACCTTTCAGCCCTGGCGGATTTTCCACAAACACTGAGGAGAGTGGTGAATTTGGAGTTGTCTGAGCAAACAGGCCAGAGTGTCGTACAGCCAAGTGTGTCACCGCTGTCTGATGCAGAACAAACAGATAAGGAGAGTGTGGGGCCAGGTTTTACACGACTTTCTGATGTTGCGCGTAACAGTCAGATAAATCAAAATAATGTACAAACAGACTTGTCAGCCCTTGTAAATATTACACAAGCAGATACAGCTGTTGATCAGTCGGTTAGTGGATGGATAGATGATCCTGTTCATGTGACCGTGTCAGAAATCCCAGTAGCAGGACAGACGGACGGTAGGACTGTACAGATTAATTTGTCTGCATTGCAGCCAGATTTGTCCAGCCTGATAGATGTAGGATCAGTAGGCAGTCATTCCAAACAGGAAGACTTGTTTACAACACAGACAGACTTGTCCAGTCTCGGACTGACAGACAGTAGTACTAAACAAGATTTGTTTATAACACAGACAGACTTGTCCAGTCTCAGACTGGCAGACAGTAGTATTATACAAGAAGACATGTTTACAATTCAGACAGACTTGTCCAGTCTCGGACTGACGGACAGTAGTACTAAACAAGAAGATTTGTTTACAACACAGACAGACTTGTCCAGTCTCGGACTGACAGACAGTAGTACTAAACAAGAAGATTTGTTTACAACACAGACAGACTTGTCCAGTCTCAGACTGACAGACAGTAGTACTAAACAAGAAGATTTGTCTACAATGCAGACAGACTTAGATAGTCTTGAAGTCTTAGGACCCATAGACAGTAGTACTAAACAAGACGGCATGTCTACAGTCCAGACAGACTTAGATAGTCTTGAAGTCTTAGGACCCATAGACAGTAGTACTAAACAAGACGGCAGTACTCCAGAAACATAGTCTTGACGACCCATAGCACTAAACAAGACGGCATGTCTACAGTCCAGACAGACTTAGATAGTCTTGAAGTCTTAGGACCCATAGACAGTAGTACTAAACAAGACGGCATGTCTACAGTCCAGACAGACTTAGATAGTCTTGAAGTCTTAGGACCCATAGACAGTAGTACTAAACAAGACGGCATGTCTACAGTCCAGACAGACTTAGATAGTCTTGAAGTCTTAGGACCCATGTCTACAGTCCAGACAGACTTAGATAGTCTTGAAGTCTTAGGACCCATAGACAGTAGTATTAAACAAGACGGCATGTCTACAGTCCAGACAGACTTAGATAGTCTTGAAGTCTTAGGACCCATGTCTACAGTCCAGACAGACTTAGATAGTCTTGAAGTCTTAGGACCCATAGACAGTAGTACTAAACAAGACGGCATGTCTACAGTCCAGACAGACTTGGATAGTCTTGAAGTCTTAGGACCCATGTCTACAGTCCAGACAGACTTAGATAGTCTTGAAGTCTTAGGACCCATAGACAGTAGTACTAAACAAGACGGCATGTCTACAGTCCAGACAGACTTAGATAGTCTTGAAGTCTTAGGACCCATGTCTACAGTCCAGACAGACTTAGATAGCCTTGAAGTCTTAGGACCCATAGACAGTATTCCTAAACAAGACCACTTGTCTACAGATCTTGATATTGAACATACAGACCAAAATACCAGACATCCAGTTATATCAACCCTTCTAGATATTGGACAGACAGATAAAAATACTGAACAGTTGAATATGTCATTTCTTGCAAACATGGGACAAACAATTAAAAATACTGAGCATTCAAATATATCAACCCTTCTGGATATTGGACAGACAGGCCAAAATAATGGACAGTCAACCCTTCTGGACATTGGACAGACAGACCAAAATACTGGACAGTCAAATATTTCAACCCTTTTAGATACTGGAACGACAAATCAAAATACTGAGCATTCAAATATATCAAGCCTTCTGTACATTGGACAGACAGACCAAAATACTGCACAGTCAGATATGTCAACCCTTCTGGACATTGGACAGACAGGCCAAAATAATGGACAGTCAACCCTTCTGGACATTGGACAGACAGACCAAAATACTGCACAGTCAGATATGTCAACCCTTTTGGACATTGGACAGACAGGCCAAAATAATGGACAGTCAATCCTTCTGGACATTGGACAGACAGGCCAAAGTAACGGACAGTCAACCCTTCTGGACATTGGACAGACAGGCCAAAATAATGGACAGTCAACCCTTCTGTACATTGGACAGACAGACCAAAATACTGCACAGTCAGATATGTCAACCCTTCTGGACATTGGACAGACAGGCCAAAATAATGGACAGTCAACCCTTCTGGACATTGGACAGACAGACCAAAATAATGGACAGTCAACCCTTCTGGACATTGGGCAGACAGACCAAAATACTGCACGGTCAGACATGTCAACCCTTCTGGACATTGGACAGACAGGCCAAAGTAATGGACAGTCAACCCTTCTGGACATTGGACAGACAGACCAAAATACAGATTCAAATATTTCAACCCTTTTAGATATTGGACTGACAAATAAAAATACTGGGCAGTCAGATATGTCAACACTTTTGGATATTAGAGAGACAGGCCAAACTAATGGACAGTCAACCCTTCTGGACATTGGACAGACAGGCCAAAGTAATGGACAGTCAACCCTTCTAAACATTGGGCAGACAGACCAAAATAGTGGACATTCAAATATTTCAACCCTTTTAGATATTGGACTGACAAATAAAAATACTGGGCAGTCAGATATGTCAACCCTTCTGGATATTGGACAGACAGGCCAAAATAATGAACAGTCAACTCTTCTGGACATTGGTCAGACAGGCCAAAATAATGGACAGTCAACCCTTCTGGAAATTGGGCAGACAGACCAAAATAATGGACAGTCAACCCTTCTGGATATTGGACAGACAGACCAGAATAATGAACAGTCAACCCTTCTGGACATTGGTCAGACAGGCCAAAATAATGGACAGTCAACCCTTCTGGACATTGGGCAGACAGACCAAGATAATGGATATTCAAATATTTCAACCTGTTTAAACATTGGACTGACAAATCAAAATACTGGGCAGTCAGATATATCAACCCTTCTGGATATTGGACAGACAGGCCAAAATAATGGACAGTCAAATATGTCAACTCTTCTGGACATTGGACAGACAGACCAAAAAACTGGACAGTCGAATATATCAACCCTTCTGGATATTGGACTAACAAATCAAAATACTGGGCAGTCAAATATGTCAACCCTTTTGGATGTTGGACAAACAGACCAAAATACTGTACTGTCAAATATGTCTCCCCTTCTTGATATTGAGCAGACAGACCAAAATAGAGAAAAGTAAAATGTGTAAGAGTTAACTGGTTACTGGGCAGACAGATCATAGTGTTGAATGACAGGTAGGATGAAAATACTGTAGAGTTGGACTTGTTAACTCTGTAAGATAATGGGTAGACTGGCCGAACTGCAGTTGTTATTTTAATAATCACATTTAATTTGTCTCGAAAAGTAATTTATTTAAGAATCTATAAAGTCTTCATAACCAGCTTGTTATTAATATTTAGGTGTATAATTGAATTATAGCAACATAGCCATAAATCAGGTCAAATAACTTCATTCATTTTGCTCATGCTACCTCTTTAAAATGTTTTCAACATGGCACATCGTAGCAAGTGTTAACTGCAGGGGAATGTACACACATGTATATTTTAAGTCACATAATCTGTGCCTTTAGAAGGTCAAATGTCATGTGAACCTACCTACCTTTAATTCCAATCTTTTCCAATGATTTTAGTGACCATGTCAGTACTTGGTCCAAACATCCTTTGGAGTCTTACCTTGTACATAACTACAGTGTGAGTGTGTGTGTGTGTGTATACATATATATATATATATGGATGCGATATTAGTTTGTAATTTTAATTAAACAGGCATAACTGGATATTTGTTGGTAAAGTAGTTATGCAGTCATTTGAAAGAAGGATCCAGTTATTTTTGGCTATAAATAGAATCATCTAGCTGATTTAGAAAAGGCTTATTACATGTAGTTGACCAGTTTGAAAATGCTGGCATTTTCAAAGATTTATTTGTTAATTGTTGGCTGTTTTTATGAGATGAATTTTTATTTGTATGTAATCAGCAACATAACTGCCATCACATGATTTCTTGATTTCATCTTCATGTGAGTAATTAATTGTTAATAATTATCAGTATTTGTGTTTTGAAAAGAATGTTGGCATCATTATATATATATCAATACATTGCAGTTCTTTTTCATAGTTGTTGAGATATCGTATTTGGTTTACAAATACAAGCAGTTTCATTCCATGTTTGAGAGTTGTGTGCATATAATGTTTAATGGGTGGGGTGGTGTTTTCAATCTAGTAGTATATTTTCAAATTTAGATATGTATAGCTATATTATTTGGTATATTAGCAGATGAAGTATATTCCATATTTAGGCTTTTGTGCATACCAAGGGTCGGACGTATCCCAGTGGTAAAGCGTTCACTTGATCCATGGTTGGTCTTGGATTTATTCCCATGGGTGCCCCCACTGAGCTATTTCCTGTTCTAGCCAGTGGACCACGACTGGCATATCAAAAGCTATGTTATATGCTAACCTGTCTGTGGGATGATGCATAGAAAAGATCCTTTGCTTCTAACGAAAAAATGTAGCGAGTTTCTGCTCTAAGACTGTCAGAATTACCAAAACGTTTTGACATCTGATAGTTGATGATTAACAAATCCATGTGCTCTAGTGGTGGTGTTAATCAAAACAAACTGTTTGTGTGTACTACTATTTTATGTACAGGTATTAACAATGAAGTATTCGATGTAGAAAATTGTTTGCCTAATGCTTTTCTTACGTATTAACAGATGAAGTATTATTTTGCTCAGCTATTCCTAATCCAAGATGTTTGTGATTAGTTTGAGACAAATTAACTTAACATGAACTGTTGTACAGTGTAATGCATTTGAACACAACACAAATTTAACTGGTTTTCTTTTCTCACGCTTACAAAACTTTCAGTCTAGATTTAAGATATCTTGAAATTTTAACGTCATGTCAACACATTCGAATTTCATGCGTGTGACATCATTAACGAGCCACCAGTGCACCACAACTGGACAAAGTGCATATAAAAGATCACTTTCTGCATTAGGAAAATGTAGCGGGTTTCCTCTGTTGACTATGAGTGAGAATATCCAAATGTGTGACATCCACTAGCTGATGATTGATTAATCAATGTGCTCTAGTGGTGTTGTTAAACAAAACAAACTTTCATTAAAGAGTCTGTTCTAATTAAGATGTTCAGAATTATGGAGTTTGATCTAAGTATTTATCCTGCAACTTAACCATAATATCCATGTTATAAACCCATTTGATATTTACTGTTATTAACCTGGTTAATATTTTTTGTCTGTTAATGGGTCATTTGTTTGCAATACAATATGTCCTGTATACCTGAGCATAACATTTTGATAGGATTCAGCTAAAGTGCCTGATGTCAAACTGCATTTGTGCTTACCATGATGATGTCATATTACTGATGGAAGTGACTTTGGAACTGTCATATATATACTAAATATAAAATTAAAATGTTATACTAGAAGTATTATAGGATAAATAGAATTCACTACACTGGCTTTTTTTAATATATTAAATATCAGCCTTATCTAGTTAACAGTATTAATTAACATAGACTTGATATTTTCCAGTTTAAAAAACACTTGTGATGAATCCTCTATATATCACACACTGTTAAATTTATGTTAAGATTTGTCACAAAATGCTATCTTCAAGCAGTTGGTTGTTTAATGCAGTGTCTGTTTGATTTATAGGTCCTCTGAGCAGGTTTGACAGTTTATGCTTAACAAGCCTATCAGAATACACCCACATGGGTTTATTTTTTGTCTCATGAGCTTTCTTTTTCATTTTTCATTTTGCTTGTGAATTAAGACAAAAGTTCATACTGGGACAAAATGACATAAAATATTCAAATGGCTATAAATGTAAATTGTTTTTATTATTGTTGTTTTTATTATTGTTGTTTTTATTATTGCAATATATGTAGTTAAATGGACATTTATTCCTGTATTGAAAAAACAACACTAACATATTCAAAATATTACTGAAATAAAAAACCCCACATAAAAGAGACCACTGAATAATCATATACACTATTTACCCCCCTACCATCACCACCACAACACACACACACACACACAGACACACACACACACACAAACACAAACACACACACACACACACACACACACCAATCATCTATTTAAACTTTTTCAAGACCGAGTGAGGAAGTTGAAAGCAAATTGTTTTCTTCAGAGCCAGTCAGCCGTTTCGAAGTGTTTGTGTGCCATTGTGGCTGGTCGCACTTGTCATTCACCAAGTGGCCACTTCCTCGTTTGTCATTGTTCTCGTACTAACACCATTGTTTGTATGGAAAGCATCTTTTAATGTCAGACTGACAGTATACACAGACCCTACATATCGATGTCAGTCAAACGGTAGTAATTATGCAATTAATATGTTCCCATTTAGTTTGGCTAATAAAATATTCCTCAAATTAACCACGTTTTAATGATTTTTCAAGGAAATACTCTACATTTTGGAAAATTGTCTAAACCAAAATTTGTTTCAGTGTAACCCCTGATTAAAAGTGTGTGTGTGTGTGTCTGTGTGTGTGTGTGTGTGTGTGTGTGTTTGTGTTTGTTTGTGTGTGTGTGTGCTTGGAAAATGCTATCAAATTTCATTCTCTAAAAACACTGTAAGACAAAATAAACACAAAATTAAACAAACACGAAAACACCACACCCTCAAAAAACCCCACAAAAACCACACACACATGAGAATGAGAAATATCCATATACATGTACCTTAGTTACTTACTTTTTAATCATTTTAAAAAATAAACGCTCAAAAGCTAAAACAACGAAACATTAAATAATCTGATTTTTTAAAAATTATTATTTGAAGATGTAATTATGTATATCAACTAGGAACATTGAATCATAGGTAATGAAAATAAAATTTTGCAAGCAGTTAGCAGATAACGTTTAGATGTTGATGATATATGTAAATAAATGCCAAAGATGTTTCTTGAAATCCAATAATTGTGTAATATGTTAGTGAAATTGTTTACCTGATTTAATCAAGTAACATTTTATATTAACTGTTGAAAATCATGTTTAGCTATTACATTGTACTTATTTAATTCCTTAGTACATGGTGTTAATATCACTTTTATCATTAATAACCACATTGTACTAATACCATTGCATTACTGTCAGTGGTAATATTGTACTAATACCATTACTGTTAGTTACTACATTATACTAATACCATTACTGTTAGCTACCAGTGTGAACTATAAGATCATTACTTTATGGCTAGTTACTACAGTGAATTAAAATACTATTAATTTTACAGTTAGTTACTACATTGTACTAATATTATTTTTGCTGTTAATTATAACATTGTACTAATACTGTTACTGTTAGTTACTACATTGTATTAATACTGTTACTTACTGTTAGCTATTAATATGTACTAAAACTATTACTTTATGGCTAGTTACTACACTGTACTAAAATACCATTACTTTATAGTTAGTAACCACATTGTACTAATATTACTTTACTGTTGGTTATAATAGCTGGGGTGTCATTAAACATCTATTCTATTCTATTTTGGTTATAACAAGTTAGGAATATTGTTAGTTTACTACTAATCACTACTATTTTACTACCAGTAACTACATTATAAAAATACCATGATTTAATACATTGTAAAAAAATTTTGATTATGCTGTTAGTTATTGTTATAACTTGTTAATAGATCATTAATTTACTGTTAATCACTGTATAGTACTATCTTTAGTAAAGTTTACCACCAGTTATTAGTATCTACTACATACTACACAAATTTGTTAGTTACATTGTTGTACGACAGACCGACACATAATATTGTATACAACATTATCTAGTGATTACTCTGTTCCTAACATTAGAAAAATGTGATAGCATTTAAAATTGCTTACCTGCATAACAGTCATTTGGTTTCAGTGTGATGTTAAAATTCCGCAAGGTGGATTTTCTCCTACATTATAAGATTAGCATAATACATTTTACTCTTATTACTAAAATTACTATTAAATTAGTTATGTGTTATTAATTATTAGAATATTAAATATTCAGATATTTAGTTTACTTTCCCTCCCACATATATATTTTGGTGCTGGTTTTTGTAATGGTTTGATTTTTAAGTTAGGCCATGCAATAAAGGTCTAGATGGTTTTTGAAAAAGCATTTTTCTTTTTTTTCATCAGTTAAAAACTTGGCTAAATGTTAATAAAATATCTTATAATATAACTAAATAATATGTAAAATATTTGGTACAAGTTTAATGCCAGAGTATGCTTTTAGAACAAACAAAAAATGTTGATAAAAATCTATGTAAACTTTATGGGAGAGGGGTGGGTGGAGTACAAAAAACCCAAACAAGTATGGTCTATACGCTTGTAAAAATGTTGCTATTTGTGAGCCAGCCCCAATGTAGGGTATATTTAAAACGCTGATATTTCACACAATGTCAGAACTAAGGTCTGCTTTCCATTAACGCAATTTCAGTACTGAGCATATACATACAGTGAAACCTCTCAAAACTGGACCCTCTATAAACCAGAATCCCTCAAAACAGGACGATTTTCATGGTCATTTTCTAACTATCTGTCCAGAAGAGAACCTCTCTAAATCGCATACCTCTTACAACTGGAATTTTTACTTGGTCCCGAGGGTGTCCGGTTTAGAGAAGTTTCACTGTAGTGCCTTTTCCATACAAGCGATTCCAGGTGCAGGCAATAATCAGTGTGATGATTTCATAATGCAAAGTATTTACTTGGTCCCGAGGGTGTCCGGTTTAGAGAAGTTTGCCTTTTCCATACAAGCGATTCCAGGTGCAGGCAATAATCAGTGTGATGATTTCATAATGCAAAGTATTTACTTGGTCCCGAGGGTGTCCGGTTTAGAGAAGTTTGCCTTTTCCATACAAGCGATTCCAGGTGCAGGCAATAATCAGTGTGATGATTTCATAATGCAAAGTATTTACTTGGTCCCGAGGGTGTCCGGTTTAGAGAAGTTTGCCTTTTCCATACAAGCGATTTCGGGTGCAGGCAATAATCAGTGTGATGATTTCATAATGCAAAGTATTTACTTGGTCCCGAGGGTGTCCGGTTTAGAGAAGTTTGCCTTTTCCATACAAGCGATTCCAGGTGCAGGCAATAATCAGTGTGATGATTTCATAATGCAAAGTATTTACTTGGTCCCGAGGGTGTCCGGTTTAGAGAAGTTTCACTGTAGTGCCTTTTCCATACAAGCGATTCCAGGTGCAGGCAATAATCAGTGTGATGATTTCATAATGCAAAGTATTTACTTGGTCCCGAGGGTGTCCGGTTTAGAGAAGTTTGCCTTTTCCATACAAGCGATTCCAGGTGCAGGCAATAATCAGTGTGATGATTTCATAATGCAAAGTATTTACTTGGTCCCGAGGGTGTCCGGTTTAGAGAAGTTTGCCTTTTCCATACAAGCGATTCCAGGTGCAGGCAATAATCAGTGTGATGATTTCATAATGCAAAGTATTTACTTGGAACCCGAGGGTGTCCGGTTTAGAGATGTTTGCCTTTTCCATACAAGCGATTCCAGGTGCAGGCAATAATCAGTGTGATGATTTCATAATGCAAAGTATTTACTTGGTCCCGAGGGTGTCCGGTTTAGAGAAGTTTGCCTTTTCCATACAAGCGATTCCAGGTGCAGGCAATAATCAGTGTGATGATTTCATAATGCAAAGTATTTACTTGGTCCCGAGGGTGTCCGGTTTAGAGAAGTTTGCCTTTTCCATACAAGCGATTCCAGGTGCAGGCAATAATCAGTGTGATGATTTCATAATGCAAAGTATTTACTTGGTCCCGAGGGTGTCCGGTTTAGAGAAGTTTGCCTTTTCCATACAAGCGATTCCAGGTGCAGGCAATAATCAGTGTGATGATTTCATAATGCAAAGTATTTACTTGGTCCCGAGGGTGTCCGGTTTAGAGAAGTTTGCCTTTTCCATACAAGCGATTCCAGGTGCAGGCAATAATCAGTGTGATGATTTCATAATGCAAAGTATTTACTTGGTCCCGAGGGTGTCCGGTTTAGAGAAGTTTGCCTTTTCCATACAAGCGATTCCGGGTGCAGGCAATAATCAGTGTGATGATTTCATAATGCAAAGTATTTACTTGGTCCCGAGGGTGTCCGGTTTAGAGAAGTTTGCCTTTTCCATACAAGCGATTCCAGGTGCAGGCAATAATCAGTGTGATGATTTCATAATGCAAAGTATTTACTAGCGGCCTAGAAGTGCACTTGGACAATGTCAAATGTTTTTTAGTAATCCTGTTTTGAAAACACAGATATGAAAAAGCATATTTCCACGCCTCGAAATGTGCATGATAAATCGTGCATGGAATCGCATTAATTGAAATCAGGCCTTGCATTGCATCTCATTCTGCAGTAAATGGCACTGAGGAAAGTCGTAATTGTACATTATTACGTTTATTGTTTTGTGTGCCGGTGATTTTACAGTGTTGTGAGTGCCATTCATGTATTTATTTTATTACATCTAGTTTTTGTGTTAAAAAACGCTAACAAAACATTTTATTGTAATTCTTTATTATGGTAGAAAACAATACAATAGTTATAAAAATGTAATGATGGAGTTTGATGTTTATTTCTTTAGGGTTTTTAAAATATTTTTTACATTATTATTATCCATGAATAGAAGAGCTAATTTACACTTAAATGTTGGCAAAATGTTTTAATGTTTTACTAGTTAAGTCTTTTCATATCTCCAAAGGCACACAGGCTGTTTTGCTATATATCCCTAGAAATGCTAAGGAATGCATGGTTACAGAATTATTTAATGTCAGTGTAATTGTTGTGTATACATTTAGTTAGATTATATTAGTCTAGAAGTGTTGAGCATTTAATGTGAAACCATTGTTTTCATTTCCATCTTGAATCCTTGATTAGTTATTTTTCTTCTAAAGTAATTTACTTTTCACTTCACACTGAACATAACGTACAGTAAAGACATCGCTGCGCAACTACTTGATCCTCTGTTGTGGTGGACAAATCTGTGATGGACAAATCTGTTGTGCCTATCAGACTTACCAACTGTGACATCCTTGACATGCTGTCTTTTTTATCACTGCCAAAATCGTAAATTTATATAAGATCGAGGAGGCTCAGCAACAACAAAAACAGCTCTACTAAATATTGTTTAACTCTTTCTATCACATTTGATGCATGTATCATTTACACATCGTATACGCACTCACATCTCTCCATATCAAGACAAAAGTAAGGTCAGGCTCGACCAGCACTTTAATGCTGACCACATACAAAATAAGTGATATAAAATCATGCTTCTAAAGTGCATGACTTTGTGTTATTTCCACAACCCATACATTTTCAGAACCTTGAATTGATATCACTGTAATTTGTATTTTTTTCATTTCCGACACTGTATACTTTCGTGTAAAAAATATTTAGCTCCCAATTTAAAAAATAAAGGTAACTTTTTAAAAAAACATACCAAAACAACACCTTAAAACAAAAAATGTTCCAATTTGTTATTGCAGTATTACTGTAAGACTGAAGTAATAGAAGTCAGAAATGAGTGCCGTAGAGATGAGTGCATCATTTGGAAAAGTATTCCTGAAATTGTAAGAGTATTATACAATTATAATTCATAGAGATTAGTGAAAAGTTTTTTATCTTACTGAGATGGTTGTATTATCTTTCTTAATATAATGAGAAGGTTGTAGTATATGACTTATAATATTGAGAACGTTGCATTATATAGCTTACAATGACATTGTATTACATAGCTTAGTATAAGGAGAAGGTTGTATTATTATAATCATATGACTTATAATAATGAGAGGGTTGTATTACATGGCTCAGTATAAAGAGAAGGTTGTATTATTATAATTATATGACTTATAATAAGGAGATGGTTGTATTATATGGCTTATAATAATAATAAAGAAACGGTTGTATTACCTGTATCAGACTTAAAATCCAAAACGGTTAACAACTATGATAAATTATTCTTTTACCTTTGATTATCTTAAGATTTCCACAACATTTTCACCAGGCAGAAACCGTGATGGTAACCATGTCACCTATGTCGACTTCGCTGGAATTGCCTGGGACAAAAGCATGTAGGCTGCCATTTTGCTTTTTTATGGAATACTCTCCAAGAGGGGTGGAAGGATGTGATGTAATCTAACAACATCATGACATGTATTATGGTATAGGCAATCATCATGATGTCATAATTATGTCACATACTTCGGAGGCTTCCACTAATCCACCCTTCTTGAAGAGTATTCTATAAAATAAAAAAAGGCAGATGGTGAAAAATGACATGCTTTTTGTCCTATGAGTTCTCAGTGAAGTCAATATACGGTAGGTGAAATGTGACTGTCTACCTTCTAGTATGTGGAATCTATGTCAGTATAATGGGTTTTTTATGATGTGTGTCTGGACAAAATGTGGGGAGAATCTAGTAGTAGTTAAAGGTAGGCGTGTAATTTATCGTAGTTGTTAACAATCTGGTTCGGACTTTAGTGTAATGAGATGGTTGTATTATACTATTATACATGTATAATGAGAAGATTGTATTACATCACTTTGTGATATTGTTGTGTGTTTTATTATCACTGATTAATAGCACTACCATCTAGCACATTAATACATCGCATATATACTGGAATCATATTTACTACCTTTGTGTATGTAAATAATATATTTTACATTTAGTAACCAATTGTAAGATTGTTAATTTGTGTTTTGATTTTATTTGTTTATGTTAATATATACTTCACTGTTCCAAAGACCATTGTTAGGCATAAAAGGAAATTCACATCTAGAGCTCATTGTGACAATACAATGGGAGTGGGGGTGGGGTAGAGACGTGAGGTCCAAGCCTCCCTTTCAGTTAAAAATTCAGGGAAATATATTACAGGCGCCCCAGAAAGTCTCTTTTTTTTTATGAGGCAGCATGTTTTCCACCTCAGCCATGTCTATTTACTAGTAAAATGCCCGTATAAATACTCATTTGTAGCCACCACTGGTTCAGATATGTGTTTGGTCCATGGACCAGTTCCAGACTAGCACATTCCATTTGATCAGTGACCATCAGTTGTTAACAGTAGTCGTGAGGACACTACACTTGACTAAAAAAGAAATCTTCACTGGAACGGTTACATCATAGACTAAAAAGTAAATAAATTGTGTATATTTTCAAACAATGGTCTTCATCTGTTCATTAAGTACCTTTTCCAAACATCTAATAGGTTGATGGACTTCATTTGACAAAACTTTGTGATGTGAGTTGGCCATTGTTTTAAAGATGTAAATTTGACTTGCTGAATTGATGTCCATGACACTTATTACCTCTGGGTGATAGTAGCTGCATGTGAGAACCTGGTTATCTGATGACTTCATGATTTTATTATTTCAGCTTTGTGTACGGTGGTTACTTTTTTCTTGACAGTGGTCTTTCGATCAGATGTTTTTTAAGGAATGTTGTAAGTTTGAATTTGTGAAAAGCAAATTGTTGCTGAAATGTATTGACATGGATGATAGACATCTTGATTGTAAAACTACATATCACCAACTGATTTGCTGCAATATTTAAAACAATTGTGTCTATGGTACTTAACAAGTTATTTATTTTATAAACATTGTTACATAATCAGTGGATTACGCAATATAGGATGCCAATAAACTACAGCATAGTTCTAATATGTTTGTGTTTTGTTTATATAGAAATAATAAAAAGAGAAAAAGACTAACATGTGGAAGTTAAATATTGCTCCATTAGTTGAATTAAGTCATTGACCTAAGTTTTTGAAGTATGTACTTTTTTATTTTGTTTGAATCTCAATGAATTTTTTTTAAATTTCAATTAAAACTATCTCTGCACAAGGAAGTTTAAAGTGAAGTTTTGCAAAATCATGATTGATTCCAAGAATCTCTCAGGTGCCTCATCTATAGGACTGCCACTCCCTGTGAGATGTCTACAGGATGTTACATCCTTGCAGTCTGTAGGCCTGCTACTCCCTGTGAGATGTCTACAGGATGATACATCCTTGCAGTCTGTAGGCCTGCTACTCCCTGTGAGATGTCTACAGGATGATACATCCTTGCAGTCTGGACTGCTACTCCCTATGAGATGTCTACAGGATGTTACATCCTTGCAGTCTGTAGGCCTGCTACTCCCTGTGAGATGTATACAGGATGTTACATCCTTGCAGTCTAGGACTGCTACTCCCTTTGAGATGTATACAGGATGTTACATCATTGCAGTCTGTAGGCCTGCTACTCCCTGTGAGATGTATACAGGATGTTACATCACTGCAGTCTGTAGGCCTGTTACTCCCTGTGAGATGTCTACATGATGATACATCCCTGCAGTCTAGGACTGCTACTCCCTGTGAGATGTCTACAGGATGTTACATCCTTGCAGTCTGTAGGCCTGCTATTCCCTGTGAGATGTCTACAGGATGATACATCCTTGCAGTCTAGGACTGCTACTCCCTGTGAGATGTCTACAGGATGTTACATCCTTGCAGTCTGTAGGCCTGCTACTCCCTGTGAGATGTCTACAGGATGTTACATCCTTGCAGTCTGTAGGCCTGCTACTCCCTGTGAGATGTCTACAGGATGATACATCCTTGCAGTCTGGACTGCTACTCCCTATGAGATGTCTACAGGATGTTACATCCTTGCAGTCTGTAGGCCTGCTACTCCCTGTGAGATGTATACAGGATGTTACATCACTGCAGTCTGTAGGCCTGCTACTCCCTGTGAGATGTATACAGGATGATACATCCTTGCAGTCTAGGACTGCTACACCCTGTGAGATGTCTACAGGATGTTACATCCTTGCAGTCTGGGACAGCTACTCCTGTGAAATGTCTACATGATGTTACATCCTTGCAGTCTGGAATGGCTACTCCCTGTGAGATGTCTACAGGATGTTACATCCTTGCAGTCTAGGACTGTTACTCCCTGTGAGACGTCTACAGGATGTTACATCCTTGCAGTCTGTAGGACTGCTACTCCCTGTGAGATGTTTACAAGATGTTATATTAATTATTGTACTGTATGGGAGGACTGCCACTCCCATGAGATATCTACAGAATATTACATTTTTGTACTGTCTAGGAGGACTTCCACTTCTATGACTTTTAATAAATAAAACTTACACATTCATTTCATTGCACGTTCAATGAAATATGTATGTAGTATTTGAGCTACCATAAACACCAGTACAGCCTGTTTAGGGGGTCCAAATATTAGATGAATGTTATATGATAGAAGACAACGGTACCAGTCGAACAGTGACAACAACAACAAAAAATTGGATTTGTCAAACTGATATCTTGAGTTATAAGTAATGTGTAGCAATATTTGTCAAAAATATTTACACTTAATCTTTGGAATGTTATGGGTCAAACAAACGGATTATATTCATCAAGACTTGTTGATATGTGAATGTGACTGTATGTAAATGTGCTGTTAAAACCGCTCCACACACTTTGACACCAAATTCCATTGTATATGTCATATATGCCCCACAGATAAATAAACAGGGTTTTTGTTTGTTTGGGTTTTGGAAAAAAAATTCCGGGCCGTGTCTGGTTTGTTTTGAGGTGGGTGTGGGTGATTTGTTTTGGATCTTCTTTTTTTTTCCTTCTTTTTTGGGGGGGGGGGGGGGGGGGGTGAGGAGGGTGTTGTGTTATTGAGGGACAAGGATGTTTTTGAGGCGTTGTACCCTTGTTTTAAAGTCCAAGAATCTTTGTGACGCCCTTAAGGATGGTTCATGTATGTTTTATAACGAATTTAATTGATGTGCATTTGGTTAAGCAAAGTCGTAACAATAGCGTTTTGAAGAGGATGGGCTGAAACCACATAAAGATCACGTTAAAACCGCAAACGACCGGAGTCGTACAAGGCAGTCATTACAAATAAAATAGAAAAACGATGGCAAGTTCGCCAAAACAAAAATTCAGTACTAGTTGTTTATGGATGGATTTAGGATTTACATGTATGTCGCCCCACCCTGACTAAAAGCGGGTATTAGTGTATAATACCGTGTCCTGTTTTCATTGAAAAGTGTTGTCTATGTCATGAGGGGGGGGGGGGGGGGGGGGGGGGGGGGGGGGGGGTCTGTTTGTTGTAGAGTTTGTTTTTGTTTTGTGGGTTTTTTTAAACTCTTTAAAATAAAATCTTAACAAACGTGGTAAAACGTAGACCCACCCATACCTATGACGGGAATTATGCATTTTTCAGAGAAAAGATTGACAGACCTAGTAAATTAGTTCAATACCTTGTATTCTGGGGGTGGGGGTGGGGGGTACTGCATGATAGTGTTAAATGTTTGTTGGATGTCCTGTAGTCCTATGGAAATCGGGACACCTTAAAATCGTTCATGAATTTTTTTTCAAAATTCCTCCTCTACGCCTCCCTACCGGTAAAGCACCAACCCGTGCGACTGATGTTAAAATGCCTAGCTTAATAACTGTCTTCCACAACGTGTAGTGGACGTGGTTGCTGTGATGGCTCGGTCACGTCGTTCATGCACGACTGACCTAGTGCTTGATTGACGTCAGGTGTAAATATATTGGTGATTTACACACCTCAAATATATTACATGTATATCAATATCGTTGGAAGTATTTAGATTGACCCCATGACGTCATTAAATGGACACCACTCAATCATCGGATCTGGAAAACAAAAATGGCAACAAGATACATATATACAGCCTTTGGCAATCTGCTTGGGTCTCACCGACTTCAAGTTAAAATCTTATCTAGCGCTCAGATTATCGTATAGAAATTAATATTTATTATCATGTCAGTGTTGTAATATCACCTACACAATAGAAGGAAACCATTTACAAGTCCACAGGAAGCCTAAAATTACTTGTACGGTCTATTTACACCCCAACACGTGAGGATGATGAGATAATGTCACCCTCTTGGTTTAAAAAAACAAAACATGGGTTTTTGTTTTGGTTTTTTAAATCCATTTTCAGGCAGTTTGAAGCAGATATTTATAGTTTGTTCCTTTACATTTCGAGCAGAATTAATGACGTAATGAAAGTCAAACTGTATATGTAAGTAAAAGTACATGGTTAAACTAGAGGCCTACACATCATTTCAGTTCAGTATATCTGGGACAGACAGACAGGAGACGGAGATAAAATCTAGTCTCCTCCGGTTGGACCGGTAAGGTACTAATAAACAGGCCAAATATTTGTTCTGACCAACCTTAACGCTTCCTACGGCTTCGTTATTAATATTCTGATTGTGTGTCGGGGGGTGGGGGTGGGGAGGGGGCGGTAGAAACTGACAAGAAAAGGGCATTTTTAAATTACGGCTATGTATGGCTATATTGACATTTATTTGGTCGATAGATAAAAAAAACAACCACCGGCTACTTTTTCCAATAAAGCAGCAAGGTATCTTTTTATATATGCACTTTCCCATTAACAGGAGTGTACATATATCCAGGGACTCCTGAGGGCATTCAAACAAATACGATGCGTCACTGACCAAGGGCTGATACTATTCCATATTTTGAACTTGCGCATACCTTTTCATCTTTTTGGTGATGGAACGACGTTTTAGACGAAATATCGGACTTCACAGCTTTGGCGGCACTATTCATGACGGGTGCCACCTTTCGCAAACACCTGCTATTACCTTTGTTTTGACAGTGATTCATAAGTGCATGTCACCAGAGCTGTTTTTTTATTTTATTCCAATGAGCTCTGACCTGTGCTAGTTTTGATTTAGTAAACTTGTCTGGCAATGGCAGTCCTCCTTGTGGCGGTCAAAAGAAAGTATTGTCCAGTAAAGGATATCATTGGGAGTGGCTGTCCTCCTATAGATGACAATATAAATTCGAAGAATCAGATTTAGTATACCAGTCGCGTGTCACTCTAGTTGGTGCGGGAAAACCTTGAAACTATCGGTGGTGATCGATCCTGCAACCCCTAACATCTCAAGCGAGCACTCTGTCCCCGATAATAAGTCTCAGGTTAGTTGAAAATCGAGTTTAGTGAGCGACCGTACTCAACCACTCGCCCTCGTGAACATGACTTTGACAAGGGTACATACTACCTCCCGCACACTTGTCTGGTCATTTCCGGATTAACCTTCAAATAAGATAAGATAGACCTGTAACTTTTGACCATTGTATATAGTCAATGTTCAGAGACTCCCTCATGTCCCACCGTGCGAAACCCTGTATGATAATATAAACACAAAATTTAAAACAGAATTCATGCAATATAATAATGCATATACATGTATATTAACCTAAAAAATATTTTTAATTAATTATTTGTCAAGCTATGTTAACGTAAACTGTTATCCTAATAATAATTATTATGATGTGCTGGTTCATTCGTCATTAAAGTTAAGACAAACATTTTTTATTTTTTTAATTTTTTTATTATGAATAAAAAATAGTATTGGTAGTAAATCTTAAGGCAGAGATGAATTTTTCTGGTAAAATGCATTTAGTTTTCAAAACTTTACGGGGGAGCATACTCCCGAACCCCTTGAAAACTTTTCTTTGTACCCTCCATCGCAGTCAGCCCCGCCCCCTAATGTCGACTTGCTTCCGCCGTGCGTGATAATGACATATGTTTAAAAAGTTGAGGCTGATAATTATGTACTATTCAGTTTACCATTTTCACAACCAGTGTTCCTGTTTTAAATTGTCACTGCTAATAGTTCTTAATATTTGTTGAACAAAATTATAACCAATTAAAAGGGTAGGATCTGATGATATTACTCCTACTTTAAAGAATATACATTGCCAACCACACCCCATCCCACCACACCCCACCCCGATACACACTTGAAATATATTTTAAAATAATACAACTGCATGTCGTGTACTAGTAGTTCATGTTTTATTAGCAACACGTATAACCTTTTATACACAATGAATAGTTGATGAAGAAGTATATAAAGGTACAAAGATGTGAGGAGTGAAGCAAAATGACACATGCACGCAGTTAATGCTTCAAATCGCTGGCATGTTTCATAATACTTCCGGAATGTCATCTGTTCGGTGGAGGGTCATTTTTCATTAACTATAGTGAAATGTTAGCAGCCGTCCTGTAACGTGATTCACCTGTATAAACACCGATGCTGCGCATGGGTGTTGGTGCTGATGACAGTTTTAAGTGTTATTTAACACGGTCAAGTGCAGACGCACATTTAGACAGGGGCAACGTTTTATCCGTATTTGATTGGTGTTGTTGTTTTTTGTCACTTGTTAAATATATCTATCAATACGGAACAGAATTATATAAGAAAGATTTTTTTATTAGTTTTTTTACCTTCAATAAACCGGATGTCTCTTATAAACCGGACATTTTACTTGGTATCGTGGGTGTCCGGTTTAGAGGGTCCCATGGGTTTCTGGTTTAGAGGGGTTTTGGTGTGTTTTATACCTGCCAAGTCTTAGGCATTTTGTAGGAGACCTTTTTAAAATACTTTTTTTTAAATTCTATCAGTATTTATAAAAATCTTCATTAAAATCTTATAAACTTTTATAAGCATGTTGAATACCCGGTATCGGTGCAGTATTTGGTATTGATACAATACCGATACCGATATCGAGCGGTATTTTCGGTATACTCTGCTTTAAATGCATGCCCGAAATAAGTCTCACCCTCTAATTTCTTCCAAATAAAATAAAATTCCATACACAAGGCCTTAATCTCTCTTCTTTTCAACTATTTTGCGCTTGTCAGATATATTTTTAGTGCTTTACTAAAGGGCGGATAACATTTTTCAATACCGAAATTTCGGTATTTTGCAATTTGCTCGGTACGATAAATTGGTATTGACATGATACCAATACCGAACGGTATATACGGTATACCGCCCGGCTCAACTCCACGGTAATGACCCGGTCACCACATCAATACATCGAATTTAAATACTCTGTAACGTATAAGTTAAACCTGAAAATGATTGCTTGATGAAGCGCTGAAAATACGTTTTAACTGAAAAAGACGTTTAAATGTATTTAAAATCTACTTGGGTTTTTGAAATTGTTTTTTTATTTTTTATTTTTTTAAATAAGTAAAAAATAGAATACTACATTCTTATCCATTAGATATCATTTATCTTAGAATTCGTTTAAAACGTATCCAACTCACTTTCGAACGTTAGATATGTTTTAAAACAATTAGTTGTAAGACATATGATATCAAACCATCATCGTGTAGTATTTTCTATCTGTATATCTGTTCACTGGTTTAAATGTATTGTACATTTTAATAGGACTATCTTTTATATATGTATATATTAGTATTATAATATTAGCTAACTATTTAGTTATTCACTTAACTATCCATCTATTCCTAATGTAAATGTGATTAACAGTATTAAATCAAAATCATTTACTAATGTCCTGTGATTCTGAACTCACATTGATGACTCTATCAGTCAAAAGTGATAGGTATGCCTATATGTACGTACTAGTGCATAATTCGTCAATTACTTGGTCATAATAATGATAATAACTGCCATCAGGTCTATTAAAATTGATTATGCAGCTATGCAGCTATTTTGTAAAATAATTAACTGGTCATATTGACACGGACTAGAAAGTAATAACCCGCCCCGAGTTCAGCCAGACCGAGCAGAAAAACGTCCGCTAGACTGGTTTATGCGCTTCACAATAAACCAAATTACCACGTCGGGAACCATTCAAATAGTTCGCGAACGATAGCGAAACGTTGACTGGCTGAACATGGAACAGGACCCGTGGTTATAAAACATGCATGTGAAGACTTAAAAGAGTTCAGCGAAGTCTCTCCAGACTTTTAGCAGACATTTCCGTGAAAAACATTGATGAGAACGATTAATTGCTCTCTTCACTTAGATTAAGTGGACCCATTTAAGATATTACCATATTTAGCACTGGTATTCTGGTATTTAATCCTTTTGTTTTAGTATTTTTTTTATAATTCACATGCTAACGGTAGCTCATCTTCGTAAGCCAAGCCCCTGTCTTGGACACATCTACCGATCTTGGAGGAGGTGCCCAAGACAGTCGTGCTTGAACCTTCCGTGGATGTTAGCACGATTCAAATGGTTGATTGATTGATCGTAAGCCACGGCGCCATTCCGTATAGCATACTGCATTTTATAATACGAAATGCAGTATACGGAATGGTTCCTTGGCTTGTGAAGATGAAGGGAGCTAAAACTAACTCTCTCTGAACTAGCCTCTGGACAATGATTGCGAGTCAGAGATACAGCTTCCTGTAAACATGCTATTGGCATGAGCGGGCTTATTAAAACCTCAAGAGCTAGTAGACCGTAACATTGTATAAACACCAGACCTGAATATAGAAACAACGATATAGTATGGACATGTTAAACACTAGAAATCTGTTTAAGTTAAAACAAATTTGTGTCAGGAATAAAAAGCAAGAGATGCTGTACATTTTCACATTATGTATAACTAAATCGACTATTCTCGTATTGTTATTCGGTGGCGAATCCGAAAGAAAGCCTCTATTAGAATCGATTCTATTCTTTTAGAAGAAAAAAAACCCCGTCAGCTATGTCACGTGTACAGCAGAAGGTAAAACATCATTGTCAGTTTACAACTGACGTGGGCTGCTATTCTTGTATAGATGTTCTGTAGCTGATTTTACAAGAAAGGTCTGGGAATCCACTTTCGTTCAGCATAAAGTGCTATTTCAAACGCTAATAAATCCAATTGTCTCAAGACATCATGCCATGAACTTAAGAGAATGATGCCGTGGTACACCATTACATCATCTCTGGTTCAAATATAAACAGTTTCAGTCACGGCTTTCCTTTCAAAAACGGATCTGTGACTACTTCTTTGTCTGGCATAACCGAATGAACATATTGCAATGCATATGAAGTTTACTAGTGCTCAGAAAATATCAAACGCAGAAAGTCTGGTGGCAGTATAGCAAGATTTCACACACTGCTGTATGTCCAAGTCTGCACTTCGAAGGGCACTGATTGATTCGGAGGGGATACACTTCTTATTATTTCTGTGGAATATATCGAAAATTTACAGAATAAAAAACATCCCTCCAACAAAGTGAGGAATCCATAAAGGTGCTCCTTTCCTATTTCAAATTTCCTGGTCCGCCAATGAAAAGCACACACATTCTTCAGGTATTATTGATTGGTCCTTCCAGTTTACCTAAGTAAATAAATTATCCAGAAATGTGCAGGAAAAGAAATAGTTTTCAAAGCACAATACATAAGTGCTTTGAGTTACTACTCTTCTTCTTGGAGTTGTGGCTTCGCACTGCCTCCACGAACACTGTCTCCAGGTTATGCCTGGTCAGAGCGGAACATTCTATATAACGAACGGCCTTGATTTCTTTGGCCAAATGTGAGCCTTGAGTATGACTTATGGGAGACAATTTTTTGACTTTTAGCTTGTCAAGTGTGTCTTTGTCGTCGCGGAGATCTAGTTTGGTCCCAACTAGAATACACGGCACTCTTGGGCAATGGTGGTTAAGTTCTGGGATCCACTGAAGAAGAAAAATGAGAAAGAAAAGAATGTAGAAGTTTTAACAATGACATATTGTTGATAACCGGTAAAAGCAATAACTGTTATATCTGCTGTCAATGAAACGTCTAAAAGCCATTTTATATATAAGGCTTAAGGGTCTCATTTTCCCCCCAGAAAATTGTTATTTTATTGCAAATAGTTTTAAAATGTGTAAAATGGTAGAGATCGAACGTTGTATATACACAGAACTGTGTATAGTGATAGTTACTAAACTACACAAACAATGAATCAATAAATAGAGCCTAACTATTCCAAATGGAACAAATAAAGTGAGTCCTTTATAAGACATTGCCTCTGAATAATTCATTAGGTTGACGTTTGGAACGGTATCGGTATACGTCCAAAGTTAATAGCCTTTTTAAAAAAAATGGGGTGTGGACGGGACATCTGCAACCTCCTACAAAATATACCAAGAAGTTCCAACCAAATGTTTATGATAGATTTTCTCCTGTCGTATGTTAATTTACCACAGCTGCTGCATATATCGTGTTTTACATACCCAGTTACTGTTACTAATGCACACATATATTCACATTCCTGTGTTTGAAACCATAGGCGTATGGGCTTCCATTTTTGTATGTGTGTGTGTATGGGGTTGAGGCTGATTTTTGAACACTCATTACATATAATTCCTTAGTTTGTAATATGTTTTAACAGCACTGAGTTAAACTGAATTACCTTTGCTTTAACGTTTTCATAGCTCGTTGGACTGACGACAGAAAAACACACTATAAATACATTCTGAAACCAACCAAACAACATTTAAAACATAATAATAATAATAATAATAATAATAATAATAATAGCATAAAATAAAAATCATGTTGAAAAATATATAAGTAGCGACTACAGAATTTATTACCAATTTACTGAATACAGTAACTTGTTTTCACAGGAAAGCACACAGACACACACACACACACACACACACACACACACACACACACACACACAAGTTTCTATCACGGTGAGATGTATTAGGGTATGATATAGTGTTAACATACACAATATACACTGTTTATGTATTGGGTAGTGTTAATAGACATTATACACTACAGACCGTGTTGGGGTATGGAACAGTGCTAACAGGCACTATATACCGCCTTAGGGTATGATACTGTTAACACCACAGACCGTGTTGGGGAAGGGTAGTGTTAACAGACACTACTGACCATGTTAGGGTAGGAGATAGTGACTATAGACACTACAGACCGTGTTGAGGTATGGAACAGTGCTAACAGGCACTATATACCGCCTTAGGGTATGATACTGTTAACACCACAGACCGTGTTGGGGAAGGGTAGTGTTAACAGAAACTACTGACCACGTTAGGGTAGGAGATAGTGACTATAGACACTACAGACCGTGTTGGGGTATGGAACAGTGCTAACAGGCACTATATACCGCCTTAGGGTATGATACTGTTAACACCACAGACCGTGTTGGGGAAGGGTAGTGTTAACAGAAACTACTGACCATGTTAAGGTAGGAGATAGTGACTATAGACACTACATACCGTGTTGGGGTATGGAACAGTGCTAACAGGCACTATATACCGCCTTAGGGTATGATACTGTTAACACCACAGACCGTGTTGGGGAAGGGTAGTGTTAACAGACACTACTGACCATGTTAGGGTAGGAGATAGTGACTATAGACACTACAGACCGTGTTGGGGTATGGAACAGTGCTAACAGGCACTATATACCGCCTTAGGGTATGATACTGTTAACACCACAGACCGTGTTGGGGAAGGGTAGTGTTAACAGAAACTACTGACCACGTTAGGGTAGGAGATAGTGACTATAGACACTACAGACCGTGTTGGGGTATGGAACAGTGCTAACAGGCACTATATACCGCCTTAGGGTATGATACTGTTAACACCACAGACCGTGTTGGGGAAGGGTAGTGTTAACAGACACTACTGACCATGTTAGGGTAGGAGATAGTGACTATAGACACTACAGACCTTGTTGGGGTATGGAACAGTGCTAACAGGCACTATATACCGCCTTAGGGTATGATACTGTTAACACCACAGACCGTGTTGGGGAAGGGTAGTGTTAACAGACACTACTGACCATGTTAGGGTAGGAGATAGTGACTATAGACACTACAGACCTTGTTGGGGTAGGAGATAGTGACTACAGACACTACAGACCGGATTAGTGTAGGAGAGAGTGACTATAGACACTACAGACCGTGTTGGGGTTTGGAGAGAGTGACTACAGACACTACAGACCGTGTTGGGTAGGAGAGAGTGACTACAGACACTACAGACCGTGTTGGGGTAGGAGAGAGCGCCTACAGACACTACAGACCGTGTTGGGGTAGGAGAGAGTGGCTACAGACACCACAGACCGTGTTGGGGTAGGAGAGAGTGACTACAGACACCACAGACCGTGTTGGGGTAGGAGAGAGTGACTACAGACCGTGTTGGGGTAGGAGAGAGTGACTACATACCGTGTTGGGGTAGGAGAGAGTGATTACAGACACTACAGACCGTGTTGGGGTAGGAGAGAGTGACTACAGACACCACAGACCGTGTTGGGGTAGGAGAGAGTGATTACAGACACCTTAGACCGTGTTGGGGTAGGAGAGAGTGGCTACAGACACTACAGTGTTGGGGTAGGAGAGAGTGACTACAGACACTACAGACCGTGTTGGGGTAGGAGAGCGGTCTCAGCCTGTCGTAGTCCTCCTGACCCGCCGTGTCCCACAGGCCGAGGTTGACGGGGATGTTGTCCACCACCAGGTGCGCTGAGTAGTTGTCAAACCTGTCAATCAAAACAAATCACCAATCTAATCACAGGCAGACCAGTTATATCATCATACTGCTTGTCATCCAGTGAAAAACGCAAAACATTTTCATTATTTTGTCAATTGTTATTATTACTATTAATTTCTATAATCAAGAATTTGAATGTTTTCCTGATTCGTCAATTTGAAGACACCGCCGCATACTAATAATGTAAACGTCCTTTAATACTTACAGTAATAATGTAAACGTCATTTAATACTTACAGTAATAGTGTAAACATCATTTAATACTTACAGTAATAGTGTAAACGTCATTTAATACTTACAGTAATAGTGTAAACGTCATTTAATACTTACAGTAATAGTGTAAACGTCATTTAATACTTACAGTAATAGTGTAAACGTCATTTAATACTTACAGTAATAGTGTAAACGTCATTTAATACTTACAGTAATAGTGTAAACATCCTTTAATACTTACAGTAATAGTGTAAACGTCATTTAATACTTACAGTAATAGTGTAAACGTCATTTAATACTTACACTGTAGGTATATATTTGTGAGGAAATGAATCAGTTGTATAACTGATCAATAAACACGTTTTTCCGACGGCTCTGAAAAAACAAAACAAACACAATTGTATGTATCTATAACCGACATTTAACAACTGACACTGGTTCAGACGGGGGGGGGGGGGGGGGGGGGGGCGTAGCCCAGTGGTAAAGCGCTCGCCTGATATTCGGGCACAAATTATAGAGATATTTGGGCAAAATGTGCTACCCTGAGACCTTCTTACCATGCATTTCCATCATTCTACCCTCAAAATTAGTTGTGCTCCATGTAAAAATGCGTAGTGATTCGTCTGCAGCCCTATATAGCTGTTGGGTAGTAATGCTAATAGGAATAAATATTGTTATCCAGATTCGGGCATTTTCGTTTAATTCGGGCAAAAGCCAGCCTGTCCCCCTACAAAAATGGGAGCCCGTACGCCTATGCTTGCTAATCCTGGAAAATAAATGTATACATCGGGTTTCCTTTCAAGATTTTCTTGATGAATTTGACAACCGGAATCATTTTAAAGGATTATAACGATGATATAAATAAGATGATGACGACGACAGTGATCAACACGAAATAGTTGTGTTTCGGCAACCATTTGGACCTACTCCAGTGGATCACATAAACATCTGATGGCATTACTGTTTAGTAAGTGATCCATGAATATATTTCATCACAACTGTCTATGTATACGTATTCAATGAGCTCTATCTCTTAGATTTGTCAAACCAGTATTGGGGATTGCAGCGCTCCACGACTGGAATAACAAATAGCGTGGTCTCGTCTGTGGGGAAAGTGCGTATAAAAGATTTCTTGCTGATAATGTAAAACGTGTAGTGAGTTTCCCTCGAACACTACCGGGGGTTACCTGTCACAATTATGAAATGCAAATGTTTGACATCTGATAACCGATGATTAATGTGCTCTAGTGGTGTCGTAAAACAAAACAAACTTTAAATAGGAAGTAGGCCTACATGTATCCATGTATCATCCTGGAGAGTAGCAGTCCTTCTATAAACAAAAAAAGTGTATTTTGTTTAACAACACCACTAGAGCACATTGATTTATTAGTCATCGGCTATTGGATGTCAAACATTTGGTAATTTTAACATATAGTCTTAGAGAAGAAACCCGCTATATTGTACAGACAGGATACCACACACCACGGCCTTTGATATACCAGTCATGTTGCACTGGCTTGAGCGAGAAATAGCCCAATGGGCCCACTGACGGGGATCGATCCTAGATCGACCGCGCATCAGGCGAGCCTTTACCACTGGGCTACGTCCTATCTATGTGGGAGCAGACCATTTGTGTAGAGGAGGGGGGTCATGCCCCACCCCTATCACACCTCTTTCCACCCATAACCGTGTATATGTATCTGTCACCCCATAACACGAATCATTGTGCATTGTCAAAACATTCCCTGACTCGGCCTTGTGCAGATATACGATTTTGAATAAGATAACTGTTTTGGCATTCAGATTACATGCAGGAAGTTGCTGTTTATTACGTATGTATTGTTTAGCCAACTAAACGAGGGCTGCGTTAAACGAGGAAGTATCTATATAACGCTGACACCATGGATGGGTTGTTTACCCCCAAGTAGCTGACTTCCTGTTTAAATAAAACAGGATATATGTTTGTCAGTCGTATATATTGTTTCTTTCGTGGTCACGTATTATCTACACTGTATATGAAAGTGTGACTTCTATTTAAGCTACATAGTGTTGGTGTTTGTCTTTTCTTCCTGGGAGGTGGATGACATGGGGTAGGGGGTGTCGGCAATATAGTAACAAAAGTGACTTCATTTTAAGCGACACAGTGGTGGATGTTTGTTGTTGTTGTTTGTATTATACAACAAAAACAAATATATTTATAAACTACCAATTTTGAAATATGCTGGGTTTTACAAAATATTGGTAGACTTCTATATATAAATTCACATTGGAACTGAAGGGATATTATTTGATATTACAATAAATGTTTTGGTTTTTTTAATTGTTAAGTTAAATTAATACATGTATATTATTTATATATTATATGGTGGGTTTTGTTTGTTAGTTGTTGTTTTTTGTTGTTTGTTTGTTGTTGTTGTTGTTGTTGTTTGTTACAAGCTTTGTTATATGCGAATATCCATCATAATGAACTGTAAAGTCTATATTTCGAAACTCGAATGACATAAAATTTATGCTACACGTTTGCACGCGAGTATATCAAAGTGCAACAAACTACACTGTATTTCTCAAAATGTTATGCTACCATTTTCTACACGAGTATAATAGTATGTGAACAAACGACGAAGTCTCGTTATCTAAACTACATTAATTTTATATGACAAAACGTGTTAAACTACTATTGCAAGCAATTATACCAGAGTATTTATTTAGCCTAACGAATGACGAATCCTAATTTTATTAACTACATTACTTTTATATTACAAAATGTGCTGCACTTTTGCACGCGAGTATATTAAAGTGTGTAACGCATGTTGAAGCCAAGTTTTCGAAACAACATTAATTCTATATCACAAAATGTGCTGCACTTTTTCACGCGAGTATATATCAATGTGTAACGAATGACGAAGCCTAGTTTTGGCGAGTGTTAACAGTCACATCACTGGTGGAGTCAAAGCGTGTCGCTTTATGACAATCAGCCATTTCGCACCACCGTGACATTATGACCGGATATAGCGGGTCAGGAGATATAGTTATTTACAAGCATCTAAGCTGACGGACTGACATACTTGAAACGTCTGCTCGTCTCACGAGTCTATACAGTATTTAGTGTGTCAAATACAAAATATCCCTATCTCACGCGTCTGTAGAGTATTTAGTATATATAATATGAGTATATAGTATATATACTGTGTCATATTTCAAATACAAAACCGGCCTCGGTGGCGTCGTGGCAGGCCATCGGTCTACAGGCTGGTAGGTACTGGGTTCGGATCCCAGTCGAGGCATGGGATTTTTAATCCAGATACCGACTCCAAACCCTGAGTGAGTGCTCCGCAAGGCTCAATGGGTAGGAGTAAACCACTTGCACCGACCAGTGATCCATAACTGGTTCAACAAAGGCCATGGTTTGTGCTATCCTGCCTGTGGGAAGCGCAAATAAAAGATCCCTTGCTGCCTGTCGTAAAGAAGAGTAGCCTATGTGGCGACAGCGGGTTTCCTCTAAAAACAGTGTCAGAATGACCATATGTTTGACGTCCAATAGCCGATGATAAGATTAAAAATCAATGTGCTCTAGTGGCGTCGTTAAATAAAACAAACTTTACTTTCAAATACAAAATACCCTTCCATTTTACGCGTCTATATAGTATTAGTATATATGTGTATATTATTTATTTAGTGATTCATATTTCAAATACAAAATACCCCTCCATCTCACGCGTCTGTATTGTATTTGGTATATACAATATGTTTATAATATTTAGTGTGTCATATTTCAAATACAAAATACCCCTCCATCTCACGCGTCTATATTGTATTTAGTATATACAATATGTTTATAGTATTTAGTGTGTCATATTTCAAATATAAAATATCCCTTAATCTCACGCATGTATATAGTATCCCCTGCGCGTGCTGTAATCTCACCGTGGTGCAGGGGTGTAACATTCTCTTTGAGAATGGCCAATACAGCACACATTGAAATTTTGAGTAAAAGTCGGTATCTATCTGTGATATTTGTATTTTTGCACAGTTCTTTACACTGTTTTTATTTAAATCTTGAATTTTTATATTGATGTTGAACATCACTTTATTTGTTTGCATTACCATAGTTTGACGCTCCAATAGCCGATGTATTTTTCGTGCTGGGGTGTCGTTAAACATTCATTCATTCATTGTATATAGTATTTAGTATATAAATGAATATAATATTTAGTGTGTCATATTCAAATACAAAATGTATCTCACGCGTCTTTGTAGTATTTAGTATACATAGTACTTAGCCTGCTATATTTCAGATACAAAATATATCTCCATCTCACGCGTCTTTGTAGTATTTAGTATACATAGTACTTAGCCTGCCATATTTCAAATACAAAATATATCTCCATCTCACGCGTCTTTGTAGGATTTAGTATACATAGTACTTAGCCTGCCATATTTCAAATACAAAATGTCCCTCCATTTCTCGCTTCTGTATGTATATATGTATGTATGTATGTATTGATGTATTGATGTATGTATTTATGTATATATGTGAGTGTATGTATGTAAGCATGCATGCATTCATATATGCATGTGTGTGTATGTGTGTGTGTGTGTGTGTGCGTGTATGCATTTGTGTATTTATGTTTTCGCAACAGTGTGCACCACCCTCCCCCCGCCCCCTTTCTCGACTACGCCATATATAGGTTTTCCCTCTGATTGAGCAACATGTGTGATGAAGGCGACATTTTACAATGAGTATTGTCGCTAAATACGCCCTGCGTCTTCACATCAAAGTTATTACATGCAAACGTAGCGCCACTATTGTGACCTAGTTAAAACAATGACTTTTGGAATGTCAAGCAGGTGGATTTGGCCTCAAACGTTTTCGCTTCATTAACTCCAACATACACGAAATGGACGGGAATGTATGTTTGTGGAATACATTAGGCTGATTTGTATATATATATATATATATATATATATATATATATATATATATGTGTGTGTGTGTGTGTGTGTGTGTGTGTATGTGTGTGCGCGCGCGCGTGTGCATATATATGTGTGTGTGTGTGTGTATGTATGTGTGTGTGTGTGTATGTGTATGTATGTATGTGCGTGTGTGCATATATATATATGTGTGTGTGTGTGTGTGTGTGTGTGTGTGTGTGTGTGTGTATAATTTGTTTGTCTACGCTTAGGCGTTGAAATAGTTGGAAAGGCCAGTAAGGTCTTAAGTCGCCTCCCAGTGCTACTCAACTAACTTTCTGTAGGGATTTTAGGAAAACATATATGCAGGCGCGTATAGGGGAGGGTTTTGTGGCTCGAAACCCCTCCCTGCTCAAGCAAATTTTCTTTTAATTTCAATATATTTCTCGGGAGAGCATGACTCTACATCCCCCCCCCCCATCCATGAACTTCACTCGACAAGTCTAGACCCCGTTCCCCGCTAAAATGTCTACACACGCGCCTGTATATGAGTTAAAAGCTAAAGTTTTTTTTGGTTTAATGACACCACTAGAGCACACTGATGCATTAATCATCGGCTATTGGAGTTAAAAAAGATGGTACTTTTAGAGAGGCAATACGCTACATGTTGTCATTAATAGCAAGGGATTTTTTATATGCATCATCCGATAAACAGGATAGCACATACCACGGACTTTGGCTGGAACGAGAAATAGCCCAATGGGTCGGCCCACCGACGAAAATCGATCCTAGACTGAAACCACACCAGGCTGACACGCGACAGATATCAGGATCGATACCCCGTCCCTCTCATCGATGGACCTAGTATATTTTCCCATTCCAACCAGTGGTGTATTACTTGGGGGTGGGGAGATAGCTTTACCACTGGGCTACGTCTCGCCACTTAGAAATGTGTTCGATAAATGGTATATTTAATCGTGGTCATGCATTACTATAGCGATGTATGGAACATCCTAACCACATAATCACAAAGTTTTGTTTAGTTTACGAACACCACTAGAGCACATTGGTTTATTAATCATCGGCTATTGGATGTCAAACATTTGGAAATTTTGACATATAGTCTTAAAAAGAAAACCTGCTACATTTTTCTATTAGTAGCAATGGATCTTTTTATATGCACCGTCCCATAGACAGAATAACACGTACCACGACCTTTGATACACCAGTCGTGGTTCACTGGCTGGAGCGAGAAATAGACCAATGGGCCCATCAACGGGGATCGATCCCAAATCGACCGTACATCAAGCGAGAGCTTTACCAGTGGGCTACGCCCCGTCCCCTAGATTTAAGACGTGCACAAAAACTTTTTATCATAACATATTTGATATATATCAAGCAAAAATTGAGTAATATATTAATTATCTTCAGATGCGTAACAGTATACTACGCATACTTAACTAAACGCCTTCGATGTGCCGGCCCACCCGATAAACACATTTACAGTACAACTCAAACATCTATTTATTCTCATAGCCTTGGGACTCTCTGACCTGTTAAGTGGAAAAAACAAGTCGAACGTGAGTTTGACATTTTACTGTTGAAATACATGCACTTCTAACGCGTAGCTAACAAGTTGCTTAAATAAAATGGCTTTGACACTATATAAGTCTGACTTACTATGTATGCAGATATTTTATCAAAAGTGTTTCAACTAATCATACTCACCCGTCACCGACCACGACACACTTTATATCCTGCATGGTGGAGCTGCCGTTGCCCAAGTGAATGTGTGGCCTGATGTCGCTAGGAAGTCTTGACGGGACGAAAATAGCGCGCGTCACAAAAGGCCAACGTGTGATTTCCAGCTAACGAAAAACTGTCAGCCGAAACTCGAGGGAGGCAATGAATAACCCGGTCGCATTGGCAGGCAATCCCAGGCTGGTAGGTATTGATCCCAACTGGAATTTTTTTACTACCAGTAGTGCTCCGCAAGGCTCAATGGTAGTGTAAACCACTTGCACCGACCAGCGATCCATAACTGGTTCAACAAAGGCCATGGTTTGTGCTATCCTGCCTGTGGAAGCGCAAATAAAAGATCCCTTGTAATGGGAAAGAGTAGCCCATGTAGTGGCGACAGCGGGTTTCCTCTCAAAATCTGTGTGGTCCTTAAACATATGTCTGACGCCATATAACCGTAAATAAAATGTGTTGAGTGCGTCGTTAAATAAAACATTTCTTTCTTTCATTAATAATATACTCTTCAAAAAAAGAAACGCAAAAGGGTACAAATGGGTTATAACTCCGATTTTATGTTTCCTACCGGTTCATGCTTTGTGAATATAAGGTCATTGCATATCCCAAACACATTCCCACGGTTACATTCGATAAAACGCAGCTACTGTACAATAAAGTTCCAAAATGTGAATATTCGCAAAAACGCAGCCACGTGCAAACCATGTCACCACTGCACGTGCGTTGTCTGCACGTGCAACATGAACACCGACAGTATAAAAGTGCAGGGTGTTCGCTTGCCTGGCCTCTGTATCTGGCCGACAGTTGACAATCCAGGACATGCCACGTCTCAGTGAACCGCAGAGAAACAATGCCATCGGCCGACTAGACGCAGGCGAATCCAGAACGGCCGTTGGCCAGGGCATTCCATGTGTCCCCAAGCACCATCTCCAGACTGTGGGACCGTTACCAGCAACATGGATCAACACGTGACCTCCCTAGATCCGGTCGACCACGGGTCACTACCCCCGGGCAGGACCGCTACATCCGGGTACGCCACCTTCGGAAACGATTGACTACTGCCACCTCCACAGCCGCAGCAATACCAGGTTTGCGCAGGATATCCGACCAGACCGTACGGAACCGCCTACGTGAGGTAGGAAATTCGTGCCAGACATCCAGTTCGAGGTGTCATCTTAACACCACAACACCGTCGACTCCGACTGCAGTGGTGCCAGATTCATCGACAATGGCCTCAACTGCGATGGAGACAGGTGTGGTTCAGTGACGAGTCCCGATTTCTGCTCCGACGTCATGATGGAAGATGTCGCGTGTATAGGCGTCGTGGTGAACGTTATGCGGCAAACTGCGTGCAGGAAGTGGACAGATTCGGCGGGGTAGTGTCATGGTGTGGGCAGCCATCTCACACACTGGCAGAACTGACCTGGTCCACGTGCAGGGCAACCTGAATGCACAGGGCTACATGACCAGATCCTCCGACCACACATCGTTCCAGTTATGGCCAACTGCAACGCAGTGTTCCAACATGACAACGCCAGGCCTCACACAGCACGTCTCACAACGGCTTTCCTACAGAACAACAACAATTAATGTCCTTCCTTGGCCATCGATATCACCGGATTTGAACCCAATTGAGCATCTATGGGACGAGTTGGACCGACGCCTCCGACAGCGACAACCACAGCCCTAGGCCTGCCCGAGCTGGCAGCAGCCTTGCAGGCCGAGTGGGCCACCATCCCCCGGGACGTCATCCGTACTCTGGTTGCTTCAATGGGCAGGCGGTGCCAGGCAGTTGTCAACACACGCGGAGGCCACACCCGGTATTGACTCCAGATGACCTTGACCTTGGTGGTGTGTCCTATCACTTACTCACAATGGACTAGAGTGAATTGTGAACAATCCTGCAACATTTGGTAATTATCGGACTCACCATTCAATAATTAAATCAATTCTCCAAATGTTACGACAATGTGGTTTTGCGTTTCTTCTTTTGAAGAGTATATAAACAGAGTGCATCTATGGACGCGATGCAAAACTTAAGTGGCAGTTATCTCGGCTGACACGCGACAGATATTTGGATCGATACCACGTCCCTACCATTTCTGTACCCAGTATATTTTCCCATTCCAACCAGTATGACTAGGTTGGGGTGGATTAAATATCGTACTGTGTGCTGTTCTGACTAAGAAAGTTTCCATAAAAGACTGAGCCAATCGTTCAAACACGTTCAAAGGTGTATCGCTGCACAAGGCAGTGTCAAAGAGAAGTTTTAACAATGTCTCATGAATCACTGTCTGACGTTTCGCTCTACTAGAGGACTGCCACCTTCCAGGACAATGTCTCCTCCTTGGGAAGATTTCCACTTTAAATAAAGGGCAATGCCTCTTCCCATGAGGATTGTCACTTCCATTACAACGCATAATCACTAAGAGGACTTCCACTTTTCGCGACACATCATCATTAAGAGGACTGTCAATTTACATGATATTCATCATCTCTAGAAGATTGCCACTTTCTATGACAAAGCATTATTCTCAGAAGGACTGCTACTTTCAAGGACGATGCATCCACCCTATGAGGAGTGTTACTTTTCAGGAATATTTCTGAAACCTTGTCCTAATCAAATCCTGCATCCGCTCTCATCAGTGTTCATTAACGACTCTCTCTCTCTCTCTCTCTCTCTCTCTCTCTCTCTCTCTCTCTCTCTCTCTCTCTCTCTCTCTCTCTCTCTCTCTCTCTCTGTGTGTGTGACATAATATATATATATATATATATATATATATATATATATATATATATATATATATATATATATACTACTCAAAACAATTTAAGGGTCAAAAATTTATTACCAAATAAGTTTCAGAGTGTATTAGATTGATGATGTAAACTACACCAAAAATTAAATTTATTGTTCCATATTTACAAAAAACACACAAATAAACGTCACTGTATACAAGAAAGTCACATGACATGCTGTCAAAGTTGAAGGTTGTCAAACATGGATTTTACACATTAGAACATTCGTTTAATAGTGTGTGAATCCACCCCTGGCGCGAATACACTCGACACTTCGTTGCCTCGTGCTGTTGATCAGACGTCTGAAGAACTCTTGGGGAATGGCCTGCCACTCTGCCATAAGAAGTTGACCCAGATCATGAAGGTTGGCCGGAGGGGCATGGTTATCCCGAACTCTCCTGCCTAATTCGTCCCAGGCGTGCTCTATTGGGGCCAAGTCAGGCGAATATGCTGGCCAATCCATCCTGGCGATACCTTGTTGTCTGAGAAAGTCCGTTACCACCCTGGCGCGGTGGGGTCTGGCATTGTCATCCTGCAGAACTGCCCCACCGCCAATCTGCTGAAGGCCTGGGAGAACCAACGGCCGGATAATCTCATTCAGATAGCGGATTCCATTCAAATTGCCATCCACCACAGACGGGGGTCCTGTGGTGGATAGAGATGCCGCCCCACACCATGACGCTGCCACCACCGAACCGGTGACGTTGTCTAAAGTTAACGTCAGCGAAGCGCTCCCCAGGACGTCTGTAGACACGAACCCGACCGTCGTTGAACTGGAGACTAAACCTGGACTCATCAGTGAACATCACTCGACCCCACTGAACACGTTGCCACCGCAGATGAAGCGTGCACCAGTGATGTCTGGCCGTTCTGTGACGTGGTAGGAGTGGTGGTCGAACAGCTTGGCGACGGCAGCGTAGATTATTGGCTCTCAGACGATTGCGTATGGTTTGATCAGACACTCGAGTTCCAGTCGCAGTCCGCAGATTGTCACGTAATCGGCGTGCAGTGGTTGTGCGTTGACGTAGAGCCATATTTGTGATGTAGCGATCCTCTCTATTTGTAGTGCTTCGGGGTCTTCCCCAACGTGGACGATTTCAAACAGAATTCGTTGCTTGGTACCGTTGCCACAGTCGGCCAACGACACTCTGACTGACACCAAGTCTCAGAGCAACATTTCTTTGCGTATTGCCATCCTGAAGCCAAGCAATAGCCCTTCCTCGATCTTCGATAGTCAGTTTAAGTCGTACCATTGTCGAATTTGGAGTGTGCACCGTACACGAACGCAAGCTCCAATTATACGGAAATTCGGCATTGGGAATATGGAATACACGTGCAAAGCGTACAAATGAAGCGCTTTGTGAAAAAGCAAGTTATGGGCACTTAGCAGACCTTTCGCTTTCGCCCTAATTTACGTGCAAATGTAAGCATGTTTTCGCCATTAGAACTAGTCGACAGTGTCAATGACAGTGGATTTTAATTCATTTATGGGTTGCTTAGACCCACTTTCGTCAAAATGGAACAATACCATGCGTGACATTATGGTCTAGCTAATATAATTGACATTCAGAAAATAATGTCGAAAATATCGTCTGACCCTTAAATTGTTTTGAGTAGTATATATACTGTCTTTGTTTGCATTACCATAGTTTGACACCCAATAGCCGATGTATTTTTCGTGCTGGGGTGTCGTTAAACATTCATTCATTCATTCATTGATGCTCTCCCCTCTCTCTGTATGTGTGTCTCTCTCTCTCTGTCTGTCTGTCTGTCTGGATATATATATATATATATATATATATATATATATATATATATATATATATATATATCCTCTCCCCCCCCCCCGTCTCTCTCTGTATGTCTGTGTATCTCTCTCTCTCTCTCTCTCTCTGTATGTCTGTGTGTATATCTCTCTATCTCTGTGTATGTCTGTGTGTATATCTCTCTGTTTGTCTTTCTCTCTCTCTCTCTCTCTCTCTCTCTCTCTCTCTCTCTCTCTCTCTCTCTCTCTCTCTCTCTCTCTCTCTCTCTCTCTCTCTCTCTCTCTCATCGTTATTTAATTCATACTAAATGAAAGGGAAAGATTTTTTTTTAACAACACCTAAACACATTTTAAAGAAGGAATTCATCTGCTGCCACACAAGCTAATCCTCCCGAGTAGCAACAAGTTATCTTTTATGTACACTTTATCACTTCTTATGTGTTCTTTGACCGAGTGTAGTTTGATAATTTGACCCAGTAGCCTACAAACTGCATAAGTAAGTTACATCCTAAAACAAAAGGACGTCCTGAATGGAAAAAAAAAAAAGCAAAAAAAAAAAAAATAATAATAAAAATTAAATTAAATTGATTTTTGTCCAAGGAAATGGGAAAAGAAAAGAAAGTTAAAGAGTGTTTTGTTTAACAACACCATTAGAGCATATTAATTAATTCATCATTGGCTATTGGATGTCAACATTTGGTAAACGTTTTGACACGCACAGAATCGTTTTTAAGGGAACGGCGTATTTAATTAAGAATACAACTTTTGTATTTATTTATTTTATTATTATTTTTATTTTTTTTTTTTTTTTTTTTTTTTTATTTTATTATTATTTTTTTTTTTTTTTTATTTTTTTTTTAAACCTTTTTTTTGGGGGGGGGGGGGGAGTCAGTAGGACCACGTCATTAGTAACTTTTATATGCACTTTTCCATAGACCGGTATATTTTCCCATAACAAATATTCATATATACATACCCACGACACACACATACATACTAGTACAATATACACCACGCAAACACACAAATACACAATAGATAAAACTTTAATGCGTGTTCTCAGTATACGTGTAGTTAATTGTTCCTCCATACAGACATACGCCCCTTGTTGAAGTGTGCATGCATAAAATTATAGGCCTCTCAAATGTGTCTGCAAGCAAATACCTTTAGTACTGTTATTGTTGTTAGTTTCTTTGACAACCATGTGGGTTTGGATTACAGTGACCGACTGAGAGCTGCGTTTCTTTTTTTCACAAGATAGTTTCGCAATCAGTGCAAATCGAGCGACAATCAATGCATGTACAATTACTGGTGGTTCGGGGGAAAAAAAGAAGAAAGAAATGTTTTATTTAACGACGCACTCAACACATTTTTATTTACGGTTAAATGGTGTCAGACATATGGTTAAGGACCACACAGATATTAAGAGAGGAAACCCGCTGTCGCCACTTCATGAGCTACTCTTTTTCGATTAGCAACAAGGGATCTTTTATATGCACCATCCCACACAGGGTAGTACATACCACGGCCTTTGATATACCAGTCGTGGTGCACTGACTGGAACGAGAAATAGCCCAATGGGCCCACCAACAGGGATCGATCTCAGACCGATCGCGCATCGAGCTTTACCACTGGGCTACGTCCCGCCCGTGTTCGGGAAAAGAGAAGACCTGCGACACAGAACACTATAGGTGTCAGAATATAGGAAGGGGTCCATAGAGCATCGTCAAATAAAACACTTCCTTCCATAGAACATCTATTAAATCACCTTTCAACATACTCTCAGCTGGGGGGGGGGGGGGGGGGGGGGGGATTGCCGGGTAGACAAATATTCCCGTTTTAATATTTTACAACAATAACCCTATGTTTGACGCTAAATACCATAACATTAATCATTTACCACTGGGCTACGTCCCACCCCGTCTAGCTCTCGAACTGCCGAGTATTCGGGATAACCAACAGCAAATAAAGTACCGGAGGTATTGTGAAGGATGTGTATTTGGTACTTGGCTGAACATTTATAAGTTCCTGTGACTGTCTAACACCAAGAAACTATCAGAATCCATTCACAAAAACATTTTCATTACTATATAATTTCCAGAACAGTTGGGGTTTGTGCGATTTATTACAATGAATCAATCATGATTTCAAATGTTTTCCATTTAAAAAAACAGAAAGAAAAAAAAAGGTTTTGTTCAACAACACAACTAGAGCAAATCGATTTATTACTCATCGGGTATTGGATGTCAAACATTTGGTAATTTTGACTTATAGCCTTAGAGTGGAAACCTACTACATTTTTTTTATTAGTATCAAGGGATCAAGTAGTACCACCTACAGACAGGATAGCACATACAACAGGCTTTGATATACCAGTTGTGAAGCACTGTTTACTGTAGATAACAATGATATAGCTCATGCTACTAATTTAATAGAAAATAATCTTTTCTACAAGTTTTAAAAATAAACTATTATTTTTTTTTAAATAATATTGAACAAACAAAAAAGAAAAAAGTCAAAGGTCAATGAGTAGATGCAATTTATTGATGGGTATTGTTCTGATAGAAGGTTCAAAGTACAGTACGTTTTATACAATCAGCTGGGTACTTTTCTGCAAAAATATATAATTTGTGACACATACAAGTCAAATGTACAACACTGACAAAACATCCAATAGAAATAATGCAATATGTATCAAAAGTGACAAAACCTGTACACACAACTCCATAACAAACTGTACAGTTTTGCAATAGTCTGTACACGTAGAAAAGCATACTATGCCATGGGCAAAACAAATGAAATGAAACCTGTCATAGCATGCAAGCTTCCTCGAGTATAGCAATTATGAATCATATAATAACCATTTAAAATTAGTTTTGGTTTGTATATAAAAATGGTTTCACTGCAAAACTATAAATCAACTATATTCAAAACAAAAGAATCCAACTTTCAAAATGCTAATGAGAAACAAAAGAGAAAAAAAAGTAGTAGTTGAAAGTTGAAATATTAAATTTGTGTCGAAATAAATTTTGGTGCAAGACTGATCAATTTAACAAGCATATGAAATTAAATTCATGAATACCACCAAAACTGAATACAATACTACCAACCAGGGCCTCGATCTATGAAGTGATCTTATGCACTTAAGGTGATCTTAGGACTAAGAATGCTTCACAGAACGGGGCCCTGGTCAGTAGCCAATCTGGGTGCAGAGGTGTTGACATCAACAAATAGTTCAAATAACACTATATTTTGTGGATGGTACTATAATTCTTACAGAATAAGAAGAGGTTTTCCCATTAATATTCCAGATGTAATGGACACTCAGATACAACCTGATTACATTCTGCTACATTCGCAATATTAAAATGCTTTCATATCTCCTTGTAGCACCAACATGATTGACAAGATATCACAGTTTTAACCAAAATCATCCAGAACAATTTGACATGAAGGTTAATAATGCATAACAATAGAGAAAGAATAAGTTTTATAATTAATACACAACATGGTAAAAACATTTTTTTTTTAGAAACATATTTTCACTATACTCGAGGTAGCAACCAAACTAGTTTTCCAAAGTGATTATTACATTAACAAAAGATGTTAACACAAAAAGTGCTCCAATTGTTCCACATACATTTTCTACTCTACTCAAATTTATTAAAACCTTGAAATGAAGACAGCTTATTTGTGTATAACCCTTTGGATAAAGGTGGAAAACAAATCCAACAATATTTTAGAAAATAAAAGGAACAGAATATTTGTTTTACAATATCTCTGTCCATTTTAATCTATGGCTATCTGAGGTCTAGTAAGGCTTCTACAGTCTGCAGTCTTTATCACATATTAATGAAAAAAGGATCGCCAGTCGGTGAATGCTACTGCTGTAGCGAGTGCCAGTTTGGTTCCGGAACGAAGTTCCAGCAATATGGTATGTTAGCAACAGAATGAACTGGCATCTAAATTATTTTACCAAAATTACGCCCAATCAAGAGCGAGCAAGAGTTTTGAAATCTGACAATCCATGTGCATTGCATACTTACATTAGAAACATTTGAGTAGATGCCTAGAGTAGAACATGATTCAAATATTAACATCGGATAATAATGTAAAACAAATAACACTTTGGAAACTGCCATTAAAGCAACTACTGCCGTTGTCCAGCCAACAACATAGTTAGAAGAAATCACTATCCAAGCATTCCAGACACAAAGATATATGTTTTATTAATAACACTAATCATACTTTATACATAATTAACTAATGTTACGTGACTCATGCATAACAAGTAGTGTTATAAAGAGAGAGAGAGAGAGAAAGAGAAAGAGATCCCAACCATGTTATTTATAGATATATACAAGCAACAAATGCAATCGATGCATTAACTATGTTTTACAGCACAGCAACATTAAATATCCGTCAGTGATCTTTGAAGTAGGCATGGCCCAATGAGATTTCAAGTATTGCTACACAATGCAGAAACTGTTTTGTGAGACCAGTCCTAGTCAAGTAAAAGGTCTCATATACCATTTTTTTTAAATCATTCAACATACTGTAATGCTTGATGCACAAATGTGTTTTAATATATCCAGCTGCATTAAAAAAAACACAGTGCAACTTGAGATGGACGAATGCATTGAAAATAATAATGAATATTGTTTAAAAGCTGTTTGAAAATAGAATACATGCATAACTAGTAAAAAAAAAAGAGAACAAAAAAAGTAAAAAGAGAAAAAGAAAAAGTGAAGAATACAAATATGAAAACCTTTAACATACAATTTCAGAATCACAGAAATAAATGGTCCTAAGTACACATTATTTATAATTAGTTACTAGTACACAACATAATAAAACATGAACTAATTTTTCTGGGTCAAAATGACTTCATTAAAAAAAACAGAAGAGAAGAAAACAAGTCCATACATAAAAATAAACCCATATTTCTGTATAAGTGGCACATTATTTTCACTTTTAAACTGCACTATTAATGAAGCAATTTTATTTAAACAAATAAAAATAAACATAAATTAAACACCATCTATAATTCCAAAAGAATATATAAAAAATAATATTAATAAAATAAATTTAAATAAAATGGTAGTGTCATAATTGAAAATCAAGAAAACTTAAGTAACAAATAGACTTGAATTTCCAAATTGAACATACATTCAATAAACATTACTATATGTCTAGAAAGGTACCGGTATGTTAAATTCAATGAATGAATATTTGATGTGCAAAATGAAAAAAAAAAAAGAAACAACAAATAAAAAGCCAGTGAACTTACAAAATATGCTAGTTACAAAAATTATCACTGTTACAATTTCATTTCAATAATTTGACTATGATCCGATATTGCCCGATATTCCTAAAGAACAGAGATAAAGGTAATGACATTTCCTAGGACAGAAATAGATATTTAAAACTATTTACACATTTGATAACTTCAACAGTAATAAACTAATATAACCAATAAACAATTATTTTCATATTTTTAATATAATGATAAAAACCTGTAACAAAATAATGTCTGTTCTTAGTCTCAAAATAACAAACTAGTATATTTATTAATGCTGTTTGAAAAAAATCAAGCTATACAATAGTTCGGTTTTGATAATATCACCACAGAGAACACTCTTATAATTAAAATAATAATAACACAAAATCAAAATCAAACTTATCTGACTTACTGGTAATAAAATTAGAAGTTTGAATTTCAGTCACAACTTTAAAAAGACTCTTTTTGAAACATTACTTGTTAACAATTTACTGAAATATATTAAATCACTTACAAAGATTATTATCAGTATATATTACAAGAATAATGGCCATTCTACTAAACACTAACAAAACAGCACACATAATTGTATCAATCACTTTCACAATAAAACATAATACAACAAACCAAAACAAAATGGGTCTGAACAGACAAAAGGATGTACTTTGTTCTAGTTCAGGCAATACCTCTCACCCCCAAACTGAAGAAAACTTGGAGTGTTCTCTCTTTTAAGAATACTTAACTGGACATCAATATTTAATATTTATAACAGGAAAAGAATAAATGATCTTCAATCTGATCTGCTTTTCAGTAAAAACAATTCTGTAATTTTTTTGAGATATACAAGACGTTTCAGTGCTCATTGCATTAAATGCCTCATGTGAAAAGGGTGCTTTGATATGCCATTATTCAAGTTGTACAAATGAGCAAAACATTTGGCAGTCAGCTTCACTGGAATAATCTAGACAATGTAATACCATGACACACACAAAACAGTTTGATCACTATATTATATTTCAAGTGCTTCATTAACAAGTACAGCAGAACCCCAGGCACTTGCAGTGTATGGTCACCAAACAGAATTAAGATAATCTGTTAAAACGTTCTATCTTAAACAACATGTGGCCTATTGCTTCAAAAAAGCTACACACTTAATAGCTTCTATATTTCTTAGTTATAACATCAACGTACAGGTTTACAGTGTGTTACATGACTTTCAAGAGCATCAGTAAAAACAGGCTGTTACCAAATAGTAAGATACATTAGTGACGGAATTAAACAACCACAGCCAAGTCTAACTAAAGCAATGTAAAAAGAGATGAACGAAGTATCGTTATTTCTAAATAATTTTAACATACTCAAGTTAGCAACTAATAAATAAACAGGTCATCCTCAGATATCAATAGTCTGACAGGTGGGGGCCATCATTATTTAAGCCTTCAACACACATCACAAGTAAAAATTTAAACTTACAGAGTGAACAACTGATCTTAGTAGTTTTTTGCACACCACGAAATGAGCTTATTGAATCAAGAGTTAGTACACATCCATTTTATGTTCTATATATGTATTCTTCAATATAAAACAAAAACAAGCTAAAAAACAATGATGGATGAACTAGGTGTCTTGTTAAACATGTAAAATGTGCCCAATTCTGCTTTTAGAACAGTAATTATGTTTTCAATGTGTGTGTACAATTGGTCATCATTTTCTCTGAACTACTATGCTCCAGTGATCACAAAGACCCATCAATTATGGTGCAAAACAACCGAGCATCAGTCTAACATGAAAACAGATCATAGCCCATCATTCTCCAGAAACACAAGATGGGAATAACAGCTAACCCATGCAAACAAAAGTATTAATAATAATCCCAATAATTTAACACATGATCCGTTAAAAATGTCAGATGTCCACTAAATATAATGGACCAAACAGTAGTTAGCTTCGGTGCATTAATTAATAAGTTAATGGCTCTATGTGACTAAAAGAGCCAGAGGAATTGCTGCCTCAAGTCAACTTTTTAAACTAAAACCCCCAGAAAATCCCCGGACTTCTATGGCCTAGATCACAGCAGCCTACTTCTCTCCCAAGCTTTGAAGATAACCAAGTGATGCTGAACTTCGACCTATATATTAGATGGTCCTTTTAGGACGCACCCCACCCCCAACCAACATGCATTCATCCGTAAACCTCCAGCAAATATAATCACGATGCAAATAAATGTCTAGAATTAACCTGAGTTATACTGATGACTTGGTGCTAGTAATACAAACGTAAATAGAAAAGAAAAAAATCAATTAAAAAAAAATTAAAATCTGATCCATATAAGCTGAAACCTTTAATAATTTTGTCCTAAAATACAAGAATATATTAAGATATTAAAAAACAATATTAAATAAAAAGGAAGAATAATTAACTGAAAAAGAAGCAGGAAGATTGTTAATATGGAACTGTATACACTTGGCAAACTTAATTCTAACCCCAAAGCTAAAATGTCTTTTTTTTGTTTTGTTTCTTTCAATTCATTCAAGTTTAAACCCATGTGATATTCCACAGGCAATAGCAAAATCCACAACAACATGAACAGCATACATACGTTAGTATTGTGTACACTGTCCATGTATATGAAATTAATCAAACAGCATTTTAATTGTTAGCCCTAAAATGCTTTTCTTACAAAATTTTACACTTATTATGGCGTTTCTGTTTTGGCCTGGGACAGAGGACGGCTCGTATAGCTTCGTCAAATACATTCTTCAGGCCTTTCTGCGTCAGGGCCGAGCACTCTAGGTATTTCACAGTCTGTATTTCTTTGGCCATCGCCAGGCCCTGAGGGTAGGTGATGGGCGAGAGTTTCTTCTCGCGCAGCTTCTCTATAGTTTCCTTGTCTTCACGCAGATCCAGCTTCGTCCCAACAAGGATGATTGGCGTGTTGGGGCAGTGATGACTCACCTCAGGGTACCACTGGAAGTAAAAGTATAGCATGGTTCAAGTGATACAGAATAAATTGTAATCTGGATATTATGTTTTCAGTTAAGTCTGATAAGAAATGTTCAGTTTTAATAATAGACTGAGGAAAATCAAATTATAAATATAGGTTGCATCACATTTGTAGATTGTTAATGTACTACAAATTTATATATTTCACCCCAAGAAATGTGCATCAGGTATAGAGACATGTAATTCAACAAAAACTCAAAGTGGACAAACATTAAAGGGAGATAATTAATATAATTATGCTTACAGATTACACTGTACCAAATCAGAGTTCTGGGTCAAAGTTTGAGATACACTTTCAAATACTTATGGAGTATATACAGATGCAATTCTGATAGTAATAAGTGATATTGATTATTTGCGCAAATACTTTACCTATCGCCAATAATTTAATAAACTTTTATTTAGTACAGATGTTATATATTTATACAACAGAAGTTGAACTCAGAGCAGAGTATTCAAACGAATGGAAATGTGATTTTCAGCATAAATGAGGGATGCAAATATTAATAAAACAATTTATTAAATATGTTAAATGCTACGTGACCCGTTTCCCACACCCATTTTCTTGCAGTGAAGACTCAGGTGTCTTATTTTTTTTTATAGGTTTACTGCCTGGGTCTGTTGATACATTGTGAATTGATCTGGCCCAAAAGAACCTACGTCAAATTCAACAGGTATGATGAACAAGGGAGACAACGTAACATGTGATATAAATTCATACAGCCTAAATTCTTCCATGTTACCAATATATTAATAAGAGTTTAGTAATACATTTTTGCTGATACCAATAACTAGTATGTAGCTAAATTCTGGAGACTTTACTAAAGGGGTGTTTTCTTTATGTGATTAGTCACACCGACTTGTCAAATATGATTTCTCATAGCGTATAAGACTAATGCTGTTCCAATTTAGCTGTCCTCACAGTATGATTCGATCACATGCGACAAATTGCATAATCAAAACCCCTTTTAAAAACTTGAATCTAAAAATTTTAATTTTTAAAAGACAATCTTAAAGTGCCTGTGTAAAAACACATTTTTATTAGATGTATGGAAGGAAATAGTGTTTAAATTAATCTATTCAACAGGCCTCACACGAGGTCAAAATCATAGAGCGATGTCACTTCTCTCTCAAACTTTAGAGAGGGTGAAGTTTTTAACAACAGGGAGACTTGAATTTTTAATTAAAAAAAAGAAAGAGGTTATCTTAATACAGGTGTAATTTTTAAAATCTGTACTTTATTTTATTTTATTTACCATCAGTACTGCTAATTGATGGACATGTGATCTATAGGATGTTTTTTTTTAAATCACCTTTCCACATGTCGCCTTCTTTAGAAATAATGAAATGTAATTGAAAAGCACTAATTTAACCGTTCGTCTTCTCATTTCATTTAATACCTACTCCATACAGAGTATTGTCCTAGTAGATTAATCTACCACGGTCAACCTGAGATTACCCAGAGGCAATTAAATGCGTTTCACCGTCAGTTTCTTAATTAATACACTGTTACCACGGACACTTTAGTGACTTGGGGATCCAGTTTAAATGGCCATTGGGTATGTAGGACAGGTCACCGCTATTTTATAATTTTGACATCTGTTTTGTAAGTTGAATTTACTCCAATCTGATTAAAATTAGCTCTACTGGTCTACCAGTAGATCTAACAGCATTGCGTGGACTATAAATAAATAAATAACAATTTAAATATCGACCAATTACACTTCGCCTTTTATAGTGGTATTCGGAAGCATACAAATTCTAAAAATATCAGGCAAGACTATTTATGCAATTTCAACATTGAAAAAACAGGGGGGAAAGTGCAGTAATAAGCTCTGGATTGTATACTAGTATAAACAGATTTTATGTCTATACCATCACATTTTTTTCGGTTTTGTAACAAATTTTATATAAAATTTTATATTGAAATTAGTTTCCGGCATACTTCGTAATTCACCCAAATCATTTCGTATACCTTCGGCATAATCCTGAATGTTTTCAAATTCTTTTCAAATCACTGGCATGATTTCGCAAGTAAGGTTTTGATTGGTCGAATGAAATGTCAACTGGACATGAGCTCCAACGGGCTGCTGTTAGATTCACATGTAATAGTGGAGCTAATTTTAATTAGATTGAATTTACTCATTATGACAAAGTCTACGTAAAACTAAATAATTACTCCAACTATTAGTGCCAGACATGGGTGTTGTCTGAGCTAGACAGTCTTATCTATGAGCCTTTCCCATGATTTTGTGGTGCCAGTGTCTCTTCAAATCTCAGGCCATTCACACTTAATTATTATCTATGAATAGGTGTTCCTCAGGTTCTTCACCATTCATCCGTGATTGTGTACACTGCAAGTCAGGCTGGTCAGAGCGAAGTTTGGGCGTGCTTCGCCCGGTCGCGTGAGCCCTGATTCAATAGTTAATTTTTAAAAATGCAACCCGTTTTTCAATAGTAAATTTTTTCTGAAACGCCTCGATAAAAAACACTTGTCCGATGCCAGCCGAGCTATTTTTAGCCTATGACACGCAAAAATTATCCCAGTGATTCCCAGCGAACTCGCCACCACTCGAGGTCTCACACCTCCGGCTGTGTTTAATTGTTGGTTCTTTGTTCAATAATTTTTCTTCAACGTGGGAATGACATGGTTCACTGATCTAGAATACCGTTTTGTTAACATGTTCATTGCCGTTCTAAAATGTAATTACTAAAAGTGAGACCAATTGTCAGTATATTATTTTTACACTAATTCCAAGAAATGAAAATGTCACAAAAGTACAGAAAAATATCAAAGTACAGAAAAATGATTGTACAAATAAATTTAAAAATTCAAAATCTAGTTAAGAAATGATGTTTAAAATTGAATAGTTTTTTTTTAAATATTCATTTAGAATTATTTTTCACCAATATATAGGTTTTGATTAAAAAAAAAACCTGTTTTTTTAAATACAAATCTGTATTTGTTGCTTATTTCTTTTATTGGTTTGCCATTCAAGGGAAATATGTCTTCAGGTATGATTCAGTACTATGGAAATTCATTAAACTTAACACTTTTAGGGAAAAATCATACGGTCTGGATTATCGAGGTCTCAATGTATATATGTGTGTGTGTGTGTGCGTGTGTGTGTGTATGTATGTGTGTGTGTGTGTATATATATATATGTAAATATAAATATAAATATTACATAAAACACCACCAACAGTTAATTTTGTTGCTTTTGGATTTAATAGCTTTCCATTTCTTTTACTGGATCAAGAAAAGTACAAATGCATAAAGACCATAGCTAATTTTTTATTTTCAGCAACACACACACACTTCTTGTGTGGAAGAAGGATGCAATTGTTTTATTTAACGATATACTCAATAAAATTTTTTTTACGGTTATGTTGTGTCAGACATATGGTTAAGGACCACACAGATATTGAGAGAGGAAACCCGCTGTCGCCACTTCATGGGCTACTCTTTTCGATTAGCAGCAAGGGATCTTTTATATGCACCATCCCAGACAGGGATATGCCAGTCGTGGTGCACTGGCTAGAACGAGAACCATTTGTGTGGTGAAACAGGTTTATAATATATTGGTATTCTTGAATGAAGACTAAATCAAACCTACCCCAGTGTGTGTGTATTTATATTTATATATTTACATTATTAATGATTACGTGTCTTTTTTTCTTTTAAATTATTAAGTACGAAACTAAAATTGAAACGTCTTATTTGTGATATCAATATGAACTTGCCCTTAGAATCTCTCGCATACATGTAGCTGACACCCTCCGACTTGTTTATGTTTGTCCGAGACCGCATGTGCCTGTATGGTCGTCACGTGTGCTGGCCCCACGCGATAATGTCAAACAGAAAACATTTTCAAGCATTTTTAGTTGCTTTTTTTAAAAACCATAATGTCAGTTATCAGTGATTATCATAGTCTTTAGATAAAAGATGATCGCAGATTCTATCCTATACGGTCCTTTCCAGTGGGCTACAATTGTCAATTTGTTTTTCCAAGCTAGCCTCGTAATGTAAACAATGTCCGGTAATTTGTGGATATTCTAGTCCGTCCCATGGAATTTACTACAAATTGTCTATTTCTGAGCCGATTCATTTGTAAGTTGCACATAAAAATTGTATTTTTTATTATTTCCAAAATGCCTTTATGGTCTTACTTCAAACCAAACTAAAATTATTTACAAAAAACAGTTTTATAGAATGATGGGACAAACTATAGCTGTACAGCCTTTCACAGAAATATTTTTGCTTGGGGCAAAATATACACTGGAGTTGAAACATCTCGAAAGCGTCTGTATCGTTCTCTTTGACTACATGTGGTTACAACCTAGCCCTAGAGTGACATCACACGTCATTACGTAACTCGGTGTGTAGCTTTGAGTGGGTTTTCCCCAGAGAGGGCTACAAATGTGATAGATTATTATGAATATAGATCTTCTTAAACTTTGGTAGGATTCATATACATTGTAAACGTGATATATAGGTACCAAAAGATAGCAAAATGCTTGTTTCATTACAGAGGCACTTTAAATGTGTAATATGTTGAATAAGTCTTCATTTAGCGTACCTTTGCTCGGACATTTTCAAAACTGGCTGGACTGATTAATGAGAAACAGATCAAGAAGACATCCTGCAATACAAGTACACAACATTTATTATATTATATTATATATTATTACACAAGAAAACTGAATCCATTTCTAGCTCAAGATATCTCCAGCCCTCCCTTTATTGATACTGTTATGTAGGGGAAGGTTAGAGGTAACTATGTAATGCTTTGGCAATCATCGACAACCAAATGTCTGCAACCTACTGTGTCAAAAATACAATTTTTTCCCTAAATCTGATGCCAAACCTTTAGTAGTGGCATTAAACTTACATGTTGTTAACCGGTACCAATATCAATAAGGGGAGGGCTGGAGGTGACTCGAGCTATACTATCTCAAACTACAATCAAACCTCAATTGTTGTGCCTAGAGAGTTCAACTTACAGATTTATCCACTGTTGAATTGTACATGAAATACTTTGACTTACTTGACAATTTGGCAAAGTAGCATTTTGAAATATGTCCATTAAGTTTTAATTACAAGCAAAATGCATAAACACAGTATTTTTTGTCTTTTTTATAAAAGGTTGGTTTGTTAATTGTTTTACTTTGGAGTGATGGTAATAGGCACCGCAAGATTTGCTAAATAAATCTTTACCATTTTTTTTTTTTAAGGCTAAATTAATAAGTTTTCATTCTATTAACAATCAGAATTCAATGGGTTCAATGATTTAAGATGTCATAAATTGTTTTACATCAACCTTCAACATAAGTAAACATAATTAAATAGATCAATAGAAATATTAGAAAGTGACACTTACAGTTTGTGGATAGGACAGCGGTCTCAGTCGGTCATAATCCTCTTGTCCTGCTGTATCCCACAATCCTAGATTTATGGGTTTCCCATCAACCATCACATTAGCAGAATAGTTATCAAAACTGAAGATGAGAGAAAACAATATGACCAATGTTAAACTATGAATAAAAGCTACAGATCTCAATAACCACCTTTCACTCAACTGTTCCAAAACTAGTCGTGAAATGAGTAAGTGGGAGGCACTGTAATTTTCACTTTAACCTTCTGACTACTGTAGGCGAGATATATCGCCCGTCGTCACGCCAGTCGACATACTGTACACTGTATGTACAGTGCATTTCCCAATTCATATTTCCCACCGTTTTGCACATAACACTTACCAGAAGCAAACAACTCAGCTTCCTGTGTCTTTAGATATACATTTTTCAAGTATTTTTCGCTTGGTAACAATGACGGCATGCTGCAGTCATTTTCAGGGATCGATAGCTGATTGTGACAACTAATTTAATAATAAATTTGATCATTTTACCAACAACGAAAAGCACCATACATTGGGATAAAATAGCATAAAAATTTGAAAAATACACGAAAATAATACTTACCGATTCAAATATGAACTTTATTTTATGTATTTATAAAACATTTAAGTGAATATATGTGAGTAAAAATTATAAACTTGTACCCACTAAACGTGTTTTTTTGTCAAAAATTAATCCAGTGGTCTAAATGTTAAACATATTTTGTTAAACATATTTCATTTAAATAAAAAATTTAAGTTGCCTCACAGGGCTATAGATCTAACTAATTTGGACACAGGGACTTTTGTCATTTCTGAATGCAGGAAGATTGTTTAAGTTCAGTACTGTCATTAACAGCTGCTGTAGAGTTGTCAATATTCTGAAATGCTTTTCAAGTTATTTTAATGTAAATAAAATTACCATTTTAGTGGTTTAGAGGCAAAATATTTTGAGGTCAACATGCTTGTACTTAATTTGGGCACGATTATATTGGGCATATATATTTTAGGCACAATGGTCATCGTCTCGACTATGATGCAATCTAAAGCCCCTCCCCATAACCCACTGGTCACTGAAATTTAAAAAAAGTTCAGTTCAGGGGAAGTAACTCTGTTTAGCAAAAGTTGACAGAAAACCTAAATTTTGTTTATCAATTTGGCACAGTAAAAATGTGTTAAATGATTGCCTTATTTTTTGTTAGCATTAACCCTATATGAATAGTTCTACTAAACTGTCATTATAATGAACCCAAAAGTTTTATACTTACTGCCAATGCAAACTGCAATATTTAGCAAAAAATGTTTTACACTGCATAATAAAGGTCGGTTAAAGGGACACACCCTAGTTACGGCTATTTGTTAACCATTACGGCATTGTTTTTCGCTATTAAACCCCATTTTTCACAAATAAAATTGCATTTTACTTACATTTTATTATTTAGAATACACATTTCCATTCACCTGAAGTGCTTTTTGGTAATCCTGATGTTTGTAAAACCACGAAATGCATTTTTTGCCAAGACGTGCTGTCGAGAAAAAACCGTTAAGCAAGCGAGGTCCAATCTATTTTTAGAGGGAATCTTCCTGTGTAAACGTCACAGATGTTGGTATACCACGTGACCGTTATCATTTTGGTTTGGTTTGTTTTCTCGTGCACGGTTCGCGCAATCAACATCCGATTCGTTGTTGTTCATTTGTGAGATTTTTCTTCACAGTTCGTGAACATTTACAGTAACAATAAAGTTCAGACAAGTAAGTGTCTCAATACAAAACGTTACAAACCCTTAAAATCAATAATTTTGCTAAGTCTTACGATATCTGGAGAGGGGATACAACCAGGACAGAACAGTTGGAACATGTCCAGGAGAGGTGAAAAGAACGCACCCCAAGTCTGTGCGCACTCTGTGAAATTTGTCGTGACGTGACGTAGGCATTGTTGTGCTTCGAGCGACATCTACCGGTGACATCAGAATACTAACTTTCAAAATTATTTCAAGCAATTGGGACATGGGGATTCCCATGGTATTTATCGATATAAAACCTGCTTTTTCACTCCATTTGATAAAAATGTGATCTAAGTGTGTTACAGGTTTGTAGATTAACCAAATTATAATTTATTTTCGCTGGATGGAACTAGGGTGTGCGGCTTTAAACTTTTGCCATTTGCTCCGAGAACTAGACTGATGTTGGTTCCATGAACTCTATTTTCAACAATTCATATCTCCAAAAGTACTTGGAACAGGGGTGAAACTACACAAGATACACACATATATAATAAAAAAAACAATGGTGTGAAATTTGAGTTGGCAAATGTCAGCTACTAGTTTCAGTGAGTTGGCATGGATTAACCCTTTCTATAGTTTCCTTTACCCCCACATACGAGAAGTTTTGAAATAACGCTTCGTGTCCGAGTTGCATGTTTGTTCATATTTATAAATGTACTTACACAGTTGGTATATACTCTCCAGGAAAAGCATTGGTAGTGTAACTAATCAGCAGGCACGTTTTTCCAACAGCTCTGAAAATAAATAATGAGATATTTAAAAAACTAATTGTGTAATGACACCACTAGAGCACATTGATTTATTAATCATTGGCTATTGGATGTCAATAGTGTAATTTTGACAAATAGTCAAAAAGGAAACCCACTGCATTTTTCCATTAGTAGCAAGGGATCTTTTACATGCATCAATCCATAGACAGGATAACATATAACACAGCCTTTGATAAACCAGTCGTGGGGCACTGGCTTCAGCCTAATGGGCCTACCGAAGGGGATCGATCCTAAACCGACCGGCTACATCCCGCCCCGAGATATTTAACAAGTCTGGTTGATTATGTATACATGCAGCTATGTATACACCGAGCTGGCATCTAGTAGACTTCAAAATAAGCTGATTAGTAGATTAGATAGTATTTATCAGTCATAACTGATTTGGTTACTATTCTAGTTTCTTACTTTCAAGTAGGAAGTCAAAATAGGTTGCCATCAGATTGTACTAAATGCCAGACGAATGGGTCATGCTAAATGATTGTGCTTAACATAAAATTTTGTGTCAGTAAATTTTTCAGTGTGCTTGGATGTTTAGTAGGACCCATTTAAGGAAATCCTGTGAGATGTTAATGCAATTAAAATGGCGTCAGTAAGACATTTTAGCATCACAAAATATATGATAATTGTAATTAGAAACAAGTTATTTCTTTAGGTATTATAATATTTACAATGTTCAGAAAGCTCTGTCAGCAGAGAAAATAATAAAAACCATGTATTGCAAACAAAGACTTGATGACGAACAAAGTATCAGTTATGGGGAAACATCAAGACAAAACTGATATGTGACCTGACCTATGGTTTGTGACTTATTTCGAGGGCTGTCAGCATGATGCTAGAATGCAAAGTAAACTGTAATGACACATTGTGTAGTCCACAAAACTAATTTCTACCCCAAATATACATTTAATTAATGGTTGAAACAAATATGTTGTCAAGTCAATGTTCAAGACTGCACACTTTCTTTTTTATATTCCCAAAATAAAAATATTACAGTGAGTTGGGATATGATGAATTTTCTAAAACTGGTAATTTATGTAATGAGTGTAATTAATGTTAACGGTTAAAAAGATGTGACAGCCAAAAATTCTAAGACAGAATGACTGTTCCAATCACGTGAGATTGTCGAAATGATAAAAGTAAAATGTTTATGATTCAAATAAAATATAACTTTTATTGTGTATATCAAACATACAAATCGATAATGGTATGGGACACAATAAGAGGCTGTTAAAAATACTGTGTTATAGTAATTTTCATAAGGAAGGCTACTGAAATGTTTCATCAGTTGAGCTGCTGAGATAGCATGGGGCAAAATACATGCAGGTTTCTGCCGTCGACCATTTTGCTTGTTTATGCAATACTCTTCAAGTGGGGTGGATCGATATGATGTAACCTAACGTCATAACATGCGCTATGGTATAACATACTCATCATAATTACGTCACATACTTAGCACTAATAGCAGGCTTCGGCCCCTCTTGAAGAATATTCCACAAAAAAGCCAAATAGCAGACAGTGAAAAACCGATAATGGTATGGGACACAATAAGAGGCTGTTAAAAATAGTGTTACAGTAATTGTCGTAAGGTAGGCTACTGAAATGTTTCATCAGTTGTGTTTCAGTACACAAACCAAGACTTGTTTCCTTGATGTCCAGTGTGCCAACTGATTGATATTTTTTCAGTGTGTGAAAAATGTGTGTATTTTAAAATAGCGGAGTTGGGTACTATAAAATATAGTAGGATGCTGGAAAACAAAATAGGGTGCAGAATAATATAGAGAAGTGGTGGCAAAACACGAAAGCGGGACTTAAACAGAACAGCGACAACACTGGCTCTAGTTAACGTCCACACTACGACAACACTGGCTCTATTTAATATCCGTACTAAATTGTTAATAACTATGCTAAATTACTCTCCTACTTAATAACTATGCTAAATTACTCTCCTACTTAATAACTATGCTAAATTACTTTCCTACTTAATAACTACGCTAAATTACTTTCCTTTTTAGTTACAGTTAAGATTTCCCCCAAATTTTGTCCCTGGAGACACAAATCGTGAAAAAACCATTACAGATTCCACATACAAGACTAGTGATGTCACCGATATCGACGCTGCTGAGATAGCATAGGGCAAAATACATGCAGGTTTCTGCCGTCGACCATTTTGCTTGTTTATGTAATACTCTTCAAGTGGGTATCAGGTCATTTCACCCTTATTCTCGATCGCCCCGTGTCATTTCGCCCCCATACCGGGTTGTTTTGCCCTCTACACAGGGTCGTTTCGCCCTCATGTTTATGTTTGTGAATGATGAATAAATTTGTTTACGTGACTCTAGTTGCAAATCAGATATAGATTATCAATTTGTAACCCTTTATCAACCATTAACACCATTTATATGTATATGTTATTATGTGCAATATTTTAAAGAACCTCTCCCCTCACACCATCCCAGTTCCTACGGGCCCGATGTATTTTATATTAATAAGTACAAAGACTAGCCTACACAATAATATTGTCGATAGGACATATTAGTTATAAAGTGCTTTGTGTGTGTGTGTGTGTGGGGGGGGGGGGGGGGGGGGAGACCGCTTTTTTGCCTCTGTAATATCCATTGACGTGTCATGTTTACATCTATGCTGATGAAATATTAAAAGGTCCATTTGCTTCAGTTTACATTTAAAAAATGCTTGTTGTATGCTATATATGGCATTATTGTTGTCTTTGTTATTAAAATAATGTGTATTTTGTTATTAAAATGTTTTAAAATAATGCGTGTTTTGTGCTTTTTTAAACAGGTTTTAACTAAGAGTTCCCGTTAGAAAATCACATACAGATGTAATCATAGAGCCAGTCTGAAATATTATTACATTTTGTGTTTTTTTCTTCTAATTAGGTCCATTTGCTTCAGTTTACATTAAAAAGATATGTTTAAAAAAATGTTTGTTGTATGCTATAACATATCGATGTCTGTTCTCGTTACAGCCAGTTTAGGGCAAAATACATGCAGTTTTCTGCTGTCTGCCATTTTGTTTTTTTATGGAATACTCTTTAAGAGGGGTGAAAGATTAAAATATTAATATAAAATCAATGATCTCTAGTGGTATCTTTAAACAATCAAATAATATTAATAATAATAAAATAATATGACGTCACCCCTCTTGTAGAATATTCCATAAAAAGTCAAAATGGATGCCGGCACAAAATTACATACTTTTTGCCCTATGCGATCTCAGCGAAGTCGATACAGGTGACATGGTTATCATCTAGTATGTGGAATCCATGCCATTGTTTTTTTCAAGATTTCTGTCTGGACAAAATGTGGGTAAAATCGAACGAAAAATTAATTTATTGTAGTTTCTTGTTTCGGACCACCCCAATACATAGGGGCGAAACGACTCATAATGGAGGACGAAACGACTCATTCTAAGGGCGAAATGACTCGGGGCAAACGGGAATAAGGGCGAAACGACTCGGGGGCGAATAGGAATAAGGGCGAAACGACCCGGATTCCTTCAAGTGGGGTGGATCGATATGATGTAACCTAACGTCATAATGTGCTATGGTATAACACACTCATCATAATTACGTAACATACTTCGCACTAATAGCAGGCTTCGGCCCCTCTTGAAGAATATTCCACAAAAAAAGCCAAATGGCAGACGGTGAAAAATTACACGTGGAGATCTTAACAAAGTTCATACAGGTGATATAGTTGCAGTCTAATATGTGGAATCCATGTCAATGTAATGTGTTTTTCACAAGTTATGTTTGGACAAAAAATTTAGAAAATCTAATAGTAATTAAAGGTAGCAGAGTAATTTATTGTAGTTGTTAACAATTTATTAGGACTTTTAAATACTTTGGGGTGCAGTGTTTTGCATCCCTCATTGATTTGACTGACAGGAGAGCACCTGTTGGAACTCTCTTTAAGTTCAACAACCAAAGTTTTTTTAAGTATTGTGCAATCTTTTTACAGCATGACAGTCGAACAGACTGTCCCATTGCAATGAGAAATAACACAATAACGAATCGTGGGCTACTTTAATCTTATCAAGTTACAGTGTCCATGTAGCTTCCTGTTTTATGGATCTGTCCTAAATTCCACAGAACCCGTCAGGAAATGAGACGATTCTACTTCCTGAAACTAACACGCACAATATAACAAATAATAACTGTATTTAAAAAACACACAAGTAAGTCTGATTAATTATTTATTTGTCTATCAAAATCGATCTTTAATTTGGAAGAAAACAAACGTCAAGTTTACTGAAATTGCTTAGATACAAGTTTGCTACCAAACTGGCCTGAACTCTGTGAAGAGGTCAAACCTGTTCCATTAATTCGTAAACATTTTTTGTTAAAGTTACTTTTAAACTTACCCGTCGCCAACAACCACACACTTAATGGCCTGCATCTTCCTGTGTCTCGATTAATGATATAACCAGATTTCTAAATATTTAGCACCCTAACTAATTGAAACGAAGTCGAAAGATTAGGAAGAAAATGGCTGTCCAACACTTATATACAAATGGAGGCTAGCGTAAAAATAGAACTTCCGAAAATAGTCGAAAATGTTCGTAAGGTTCCGAAATACTTCGGTATATTTCGTTGTTAGGCGTACAACAGCCTATATATAGCGAACCAATAATAACACATCTATAAAGATATATTATCATGACAGGGTATATATTTGGAAAACGTTTAAATAAACTTCATTTAATGTATCCGTATCTAAATTTGATTATAAATTTAAGAATAAATATTCAAATTCACCATGCATCCGCTGTGTATTAAAAGAGTTGAGTTTGTTTAATATTATGATTTAATTTATTGATTTATATACTTAATTGTTAGGCACTTATTTATTTCTATCAAACTTCTTTTTATACACAAACACAACTAGTGTAATAAAGGCCGTGGTAAGTATTATCCTGTCTATGGAATGTTGCATATAAAAGAGCTTTTGCTGCTAAGGAAAAAGAATAGCCTATGGAGTGGCAGCGTGGGTTTTCTCTCTCATTATCTTTGTGGTCCTGAACCATATGCCAATGTCATATAACCATAGATAAAATATGTGGAGTGCGTCGTTAAATAAACTGTCCTGTACAGATAGAAAAGTGCATGCACATGTATATCATTTTAATGGACGCGTCGTTCAGACCGGTTCAGATATTTATAAAAAGGTGATTGACGTAGTGTATATAACCTTTGATGAAAAGGTTTGTATTGTTTAACGACACCACTAGAACACATTGATTTGACTGTGATGAAATCTGATTAAAATCGGCTCCACTGGTTCATACCTAGACCAGTAGAGCTAATTTCAGTCAGATTGACTGTGATGACATCTGATTAAAATCGGCTCCACTGGTTAATAACTAGACCAGTAGAGCTCATTTCAATCTGATTGGCTGTGATGACATCTGTTGGTTACATTCAACCTGTCAAAAGCAGGTAGCCTGTCAGGTTATGTTTTGACTTATTCACTGGGGAGTCTCTGGTAGTACAGATTACTCCAACAGTTTTCAAAATGGCTTTCATTGAGTGTGATAAATCTTTCACTGAAGCTTATTGTACTGACAAAAAAGATGAGAAACAACATTATTTTTTATTTTTATTTGAAGGAATTTCTTGGAAAACACTTAGCTATATTTAATGCTGTAAATTCATCAGTCTATAATATAACAAAACTAAAATGATAATGTAGTAATTACTTTAATTCTTTACTTTCACAATTTTCATTAAATTAGGCATGCTGACATATTTTTTTTTACGAAACAGAAAGTCAATGATTTTCCAATGAAGTCTGTTCTAATTATCGATTTTACATTATTTGTATTGTATCTACGATGATTTCAAAATTATTTATAACAGATATTTCTATGTACATGTATGTCTTAAATGGTTTAGACATGTGTAGTTGGGTATTGATGCCATACAGACTGTGTTGCCATTATTGCTGGACATCCATGAAAGCAGTTATATCTGGTCGTTTAAATAATTAATAGAAATAAATATTTAACGACACCCCAGCACAAAAAAAATACATCGGCTACCGGGTTACCTCGTAATTCTAAATGATTAAAAAGTCCGAAGAATATTTAGAAAAAATTAAATGGCGCGCACTTATATTGACACCATGACAACATTGATAATACCAGGAGATGTTTGAAAAGTTAATCTCTGTTAGAAAGTAAATCAAATGCTTTTGTATACTTTAAAATTAAAACTTTAAAAATCGAACCGTAGTAAATACTATAATATGCCAACAGTAAGTAGATCAGGTTAGATCTCTTTTGCTATGCTGGACTTGGTACTGCTTCTCATTGTAGAAATATTGAAGAAAACTATGTTTACCGACTAATATAAAAAAAAACCCGGCCCCATACAGAAACTGAGATTGGAATCCATTTTAGTAGTTTACGTAATAACAAGGCTCTCGGACCAGATAGCACACTGAATGAATTTCAGTAACATGTTATATAATGGTATATTTTATACAATGTTCAATTTTAAAATATCGAAATAGTTACAGAAGGATCTCATTGATTGATTCTTTGGTGCGTTGCAAATATAGCAATTGAAGAAAACCAAGCAGGTTTCTTTTTTTTTATCCAAAGATGTTGTTGTGGTTGTTGATAGCTGTGACAGTAGGGTGTAGATTGTTCGTGATGTTGCGTCTTCTGAAGCTTTTGGAGTACTGATCTGCCGTCGGTGAATATTACTGCATGTGATGGTGGGAAGAGTTCTTAGCCTCTAGTGCTTCATGGACTGCTTTTGCTTCAGCTTTAATGTTTGAAGAGAGTGATCCAGTTGGTATAGATCTGGAGATTGTTTTTCCATTTGTTAATTTTATATAGATTCCCCCTCCTCCGTTTGTGATGGCTTCTTCTGCTGATCCATCGGTGTATATATGTGTCCAGATTGTTTTATTGAAGGTTTTTTTTCTATGTATTCGAGAGTCAGGTTTTTCAGCATATCTAGTCATATCTTCTTTCCTAGTGATGCCTGGGATGTCAAGAGAGATGTTGAACTTGACTGGTGGGAGTTGCCATACGTTCACATTTGTCAGTGGTTCACAATGTTCCGGATATTTTGAGATGACGTCAGCATGTTTTCCGGCTAGGTCTTGTGTTATATCTTCTGTACTTTCCCGTTTCAGTCTGTTTTGTGCGCTGGGTGATCCTGGAGTCTTTTTAACTTCTCGTTGTGTATTAGAAGCTCGATTTCTCGTCGCTCTTTTAGGGACTGAAGACAACAGGTCTTTTCCATTCCATTTATTGGTATTGTTTTCATCCCGCCAGTTATGATTCGCAGGCCTGAATTCTGGATTTTATTTAATCTTGACGTGTTGCCCTTTGCTGCTGTTGCCCAGGATGTTAATCCGTATTCCATGATTGGCCCGACTGATTCAGTATAGACTTGTTTTAGAGTTTTGCTGTTACTTCTCCACTTGGTGCCTGCCACTTTTTTCATGATGGAAAGTCTCTGTATGGCTTTAGATTTCATCTTCTGGATTTGGTCTCTCCATGTTAGTCGCTTGTCAAGCTTGACTCCTAGATATGTTGGTGTGTCAGTCTGTGGAAGATCCTTGTCTTCAATATGCAGTCTGTATGTTTCTGTCTTGTTTAAGATTCCAGGTTTTGGACCACTCATTGATGAGGTTAAGGGCATCCTGTACTCGGCACATCGCAACGTTTAGTTTCTCAGCAGAGCTCCAGATGGCAAGAGCATCTGCATGGAGAGCGTGTGATACGTACTTGGAGAAATTTGTTGACACATCATTTATATAGATGTTGAACAGAGTTGGAGATATAATACCTCCTGTGGGACACCTTCGTGGATCTTGATTAGGTTGCTTTTTATCCCATCCATCAAGAATCAAAATGGAAACATATTTTGTTAACTAATTACCGTAAGCTGGAGAATTTAGCTGTTTTTGGTAATGACTCTCCTAAAACTGTAGTTAAGAATATTTCAAATTATTTCTGGAAAGATTGTTCAACTGCTTACAGTAGTTTTGTGGAAAATATTGCAGTCACTGATTTTAAAGACTACCTTTCTGAATCAATTTTCTTTAATAGCAATATAAAAATTGGCTTTAAATCTTTTGTAAAGTATAGTTGGCTAAGAAAAGGTATAGCGCAAATTTGTGATTTGTGTGATGAGAATGTGGAATTTCTCTCTCTGGCAGATTTTAAAGATGTACATGATATTAAGGTATCTTTTATGGACTATTTAGGAGTGGTTAATTCTTGTAAACAATATCTCAGGAAACTCAATCTTTTTTTTTACGTAAACTACTTTCTGCCAAGAAAGGCTCAAAACTGTATTATTTTGTTTTGGAATAATCTGGGATTAATAATAAAGCTAAATCAAAATGGGAACTTAAATTTGGATCAGAACTGAAGTGGTCTAGCATTTTTGTAAAACCATTTAAAACAACTTTGGAAAAAACCCTCAGATGGTTCCAATATAGAATATTAAATCGAATATTAACAACCAATACCTTTTTGTATAGAATAAACTTAAGAAGTGGCGATAAATGTACTTTTCGCTCTGAGCAAAAAGAAACCGTCACATCTATTCTGGGAGTGTAGACTTGTTTCCAAATTTTGGTCTGATTTCATCCATTGGATTACGGCAAGTTGTACCCATGTGAATAATATGAGTCTCTCTGAAGAACTGGTAATTCTTGGCATAAAAAAACAACATACAACAGATCGATGCTGCATTTGACTTTTTATTACTCTTTGCTAAATTTCACATTTACAAATGCAAAGTGCAAAAATCAAATCTCAACTTTAAACATTTCCAAAAGGAAGTTCAACATATATATAAAATTGAACATTCAATCTACCAGGGAAGGAATAATCTGCATCTGTTTAATAAAAAGTGGGTATTATATCAACCACTTTGATAAAATGTCCTCTTTTTTATCTTGTCTTTGTGGCTTTGCTCCCAACAGTTCATACTTGTTTTAGGACTCTTTTATATACATAGTAATTGAACAGGCTGTTTTTAATGGTATTACTTTTTTCTGTGAATGGGAGGCTGAGGGAATATACTAGTATTGTTGATGTATGTGTTGGTGTGTGGATGTGTATCAAGTAAATTAGGTGTGAATGAATGGGGTTTATATATATATATTCACCATTCTATATTCTGTTTTGCTGATATAACTTCCTGGGTCCTGTTGACCACCTGTCCTCTGTATCCACTCTGGATAGAGAGTAGGCTTTTTTGTCACAGGGAAAGTGAATAATAATAATAAGAAGAAGAAGAAGAAGAAGAAGAAGAAGAAGAAGAAGAAGAAGAAAACATTCACAAGTACCAACATTGACTGTTTTTGTCTAGTCGATGTCATCTTGATCTACTGTTATATAATTTATTAATGTTTCTATATCATGTGTCTATAACAACAAGCATGCACAGTGATGATGTCCTATGAAATACTATTCTATGCGACAAAATTATTTAGCGTAGTTTGGGTCAGTGATTGTAATAGTGAATAAAGCTTGTTTTGTAATGTATGCGACACAATCCCACACCGCTAATTTCAAAATGAACATTTAACCTTTAGTTGCTAAATGTGTTAAATTAAGTTGTTGTATCACTTTAGTCAATAACATTATCAGGGCTCATCATGTCCAATGCCAAATTAGCCAATTGCTAATTTTATACAAAGTGGCTACAACATTTAGTCTTTGGCTAATACAATATTCCTTAAATTAACCACATTTTAGTAATTTTCAAGGAAATACTCTATTTATCTGAAAATTGGCTTAAGCAAAATCACTCCTTGAATCCACACCTTTATGAACGTACTACTATCGCCATTTTGTTGTCAAAATCCAAACAAAGCACCCCACCCTTGCGCAAGTGCCGCGAAAGACTATTTCTAGGTGTGCATCTTTATTCACTATTCTTTATGACCAATCTTAGCAGTAGTAGGCAGGCCTGTATGGGGTCATGACCTACTTTCCCGTGATCACGTGACCTTGGTAGGAGACAATGGGCTTTTGTGTAGGAAACAATGGCCTTTGTATAGGGGGGGTGCAGGTGTCTGACCTTGGTAGGAGACAATGGGCTTGGTATAGACAATGGTCTTTTGTGTAGGAAACAATGGCCTTTGTATAGGGGGGTGCAGGTATCTGACCTTGGTAGGAGACAATGGGCTTGGTATAGACAATGGTATTTTGTGTAGGAAACAATGGCCTTTGTATAGGGGGGTGCAGGTGTCTGACCTTGGTAGGAAACAATGGCCTTTGTGTAGGAAACAATGGCCTTTGTATAGGGGGGTGCAGGTGTCTGGTCTCGGTAGAAAACAATGACTTTTGTGTAGGAGACAATGGCACAATGGCCTTTGTGTAGGAAACAATGGTCTTTGTGTATGAGACAATGGCCTGGGTACAGGTGTGCGTCCTTGGACTGAGCTGGGGGTGCCTCCCTCGGGTATAAAAAGGGTACTTTTGGTTTCATTGTCATTCGTTCGCCGAAAAGTCTACAGATCTACGTTCATGTTTGTTGAAAGAAAATAGGCTCGTATTTGGATATAAAAAGGGGTGTGTTGTTAGTAGCGTCATTTGCTTGCCGAAAGTTCTGTGAAGGAGATCTATTTTTGCTTTTGGAGTTTGAAGATATTCTAAAAGAAGACGATGGCATCGGGATATTCGAGCAGTGTTAGTAGCAGCAGCAGTAGCGACGAGGACGACGTCTTGGTCTGCAAATGTTCAGAAAGACATACAATCAAATGTAAAGGAGTGACTACCAAACAAGATGAGAAGAAGACGAGTATTCATTATACGGATCAAACGGATGCTACACGTGAAATTGGGGGTTGGAACTGAAGATGGCGAACTCGTGGATGAACCCACAGATCAGACGGATGCTACCTGTGAAACAAATGCTGCCTGTGAGGAAGACTGCTATTTGAGACGTTACTTGTTCTGTCATCGTCCCGAAATGAGACATTTCTATGCCCGGATGCTGACGTATGCTCGGTGGCCAATACAATTACGTCAAAAACCAAAAGAACTTGCCAAGGCCGGTTTCTACTACACGGGAGACCACGATGCCATCACCTGTTACTGTTGCGGACTTCGCATCTACCGATGGAAGAAGACAGACGACCCAGTGATGGAACATTACAGACACTCTCCAAGATGTCCCTATGTGAACAACATGTTCAGACATTAAATATTTCAGACACTTGTGTGCTATGTTTTCATGTTTTATGTTGTGAATAAAACCGTGAATAACATGTTTTGCTTTCTTAGTTATGTCCTGCGTCCATGAGTGTGTCTCTGGACGTGTCCCTATGGTAGTGACACTGGTAAAGGGTAATATGTTGGTAACGATGTTTTTTGGGGAGCTCGCACGACGAGATTCGTGTTTGGGAGAAGGGGCACTGGTCATACATATCACACACATTCAAACATTCCTGTACCATATCTTTATGCGTCATAAGGTATATAAGTAAAATAGTTTTGGAAAACTCGTCATTTGAGGTAAAACCTTCAGAGGAGCAACATGTCAGACCAGTACAAGTTATATGTACCTGACGTGGATAAGTGGACCCGTTTCTATAAACTGCAGGCAGAAGGTAAACTTCAACCTCATTTTCCAGTGCAACGTGGTGGGAAAAGTCAGATGATGTACAGTGTAGATCGATGTCTAGAACTGTATGACCCTACATGGAAAAAAGAAAAAGAGGAACAGAAGAAGCCCACGGCACCCAAAGTCGTCATGGTCTCCCCAACGCAGCAGGTGGTAGAGCAAGCCAAGGCCGAGCAGAAACGGAAACGTCAAGAGAGTGGCGTGGAACAGAAACGACGAGAGCAGACTGGGCAAAAACGGCACAAGCATTTTTGAGAAGACTATAAAAGGGGGCATGGCAGTTTCAACATCGTCAGTTCACGTCGAACACTTCAATAGTCAACATCATGAATCAGAATTGGTTTATTCCGGAACATGTCATGAACAAAAGATCGTGTCCCGTATGTCCAAAGACTTTTTCAAAACCATCAAATATGCTACGTCATTGGAAGACCTTCCATTCAGCTCAACTCCAGGCTCCTATGGCTCCTATAGCACCTGCTCCGGCTCCTATAGCTCCTGCTCCTCTGGCTCCTATAGCTCCGGCTTCTCTGACTCCTATAGCTCCTGCTCCTCTGGCTCCTATAGCTCCTGCTCCGGCTCCTCTAGCTCGTATAGCTCCTGCTCCGGCTCCTAGGGCTCATATAGCTCCTCTGGCTCCTATAGCTCCTGCTCCTAGGGCTCCTATAGCTCCGGCTCCCCTGGCTCCTATGACTTCTATAGCTCCTGCTCCGGCTCCTATAGCTCCTCTGGCTCATATAGCTCCTGCTCCGGCTCCTAGGGCTCCTATAGCTCCTGCTCCTAGGGCTCCTATAGCTCCTGCTCCTGCGGCTCCTATAGCTCCTGCTCCTAGGGCTCCTCTGGCCCTCTATCTCATATAGCTCCTGCTCCTCTGGCTCCTATAGCTCCTGCTCCTAGGGCTCCTATAGCTCCTGCTCCTGTGGCTCCTATAGCTCCTGCTCCTAGGGCTCCTCTAGCTCCTAGGGCTCCTGCCGCTCCTGCTCCTAGGGCTCCTGCTCCTGTGGCTCCTATAGCTCCTGCTCCTAAGGGCTCCTCTGGCTCCTCTAGCTCCTCTGGCTCCTATAGCTCCTGCTCATAGGGCTACTATAGCTCCTGCTCCGCTGCAGCAGCAGCCCCTAAGATTGTTACATCCGTTAACCATGATCGTGTCGGGACCCACGTCGTGTGGAAAAACATTTTTGTTGTACAAACTGCTAAGGGATGGTAAAATCCACCCGCCTCCTCAGCGCATCATCTGGCTCTACAAACGATGGCAACCTCTCTATGATACGATCAAAATGGTTGCTCGAGTAAAATTTGTTCAAGGTATACCTGCGAATTTGGAAAAGGATCGTTATTTGGATCCAGGAGTCAGAAATCTCATCGTGTTGGACGACCTGATGTCTACAGCTGGAAAAGACCCTCGCATCACCGATCTGTTCACGGAAGGAAGTCACCACAGAAACCTCTCTGTGATTGCCATCAACCAGAACCTCTATAACAGCAAGGACCCGACACAAAGAAGAAACTGTCATTACCTGGCACTGTTCAACAACCCCATCGACAAGCAGCAAGTCCTAACCTTGGCACAGCAGATGTATCCTGGAAATACTCGTCATTTCATGCAGCGGTTTGAGGAAGCTACCCACAGGCATCTCTTGGTGGACTTAAAACCGACCACGCCCGAACATTGGCGCCTTCGACCTAATGGTTTAGCGACGGGGCCATCCGGATGGTATATAAGCACGAGCGTAACGGCGAATGTCTCAGAAGAGTTTCAACTACCGTCGGAGAAGGAGCTCTACGAGCAAATCATGCAAAGAAACGCATTCAAGAGAAAACTACCAGGCATACCCGCCTACGAAAGTGACGACGAAGAAGAAGAAGATGAGGTAGAGCCCTATCTGAAAAAGGTCAAGAGGATGCAGTCTTGCGATACGTGTGGTCTGGTCTTTAAAGATGGGAGTGACTTGCAGCGACACGTGAAAACGTGCGAGGAGGGAAATGAAGAGCCGTCGTCCGATCTGGAAAACGAAGGCGTACGTCTGATGATCGAGCGTGAATTCGACATCAATCGTAACTATTTCGAAAGCAAGAGGAAACGCTACGAAGAAAAAAACATGTCCCAAGATGCCATCGAAAGAAACATGAAGACATTGCAATGGAAGTTATTTAAAGATACGTACTCTCGCTTTCTGACCTATATGCATTACTTTGACAAAGGTCCCAATACCAGGAAAATTCTTCAGTTTGTGAATCCAGACAGAGATCTCAGACCACAGATTCGTTCTAAATTAAATCAGTATCGTTCCTGGATCGGTGAATATTTGGACGAACAAGACGACGACGATACCGACGATGAGGATACTGATGATGAGCACGAAGATGACGAGAAATGAACACTCATATTATTCACATGTCGCCCTTAAGGCCTCTCGATGTAACCCAATGTGTGTCCATTGCATGTGTAGTTGTCTCTAGAGAGACCAGCGATTGTACTTTAGAAAAAAAAAAAAAAACCCCCCAAACCATTGCGGTTTTTTGTGGGTTTTTTTACTCCATGACTTGATTTGTGATTGGATATTTCTACCGCTACTTTATAGTAGCAAGAGTTGTGTGCACAGGACATCACATACCACGGCCTTTGATATACCAGACATAATGCACTGGTTGGCTATAGCCTATTTGGCCATCGATGGGGATCGATCCTAGATTGATCACTGTATTTACCCAGTTGGTAATTAAAAAGTCCTGTACGAAGGCTAGTACTCTAGAGAAATGTTCTGTTTAAAAATGCAGCTATTTCCCTTTGGTTAACACGTATTACTTGTTAAACCCATGGCGGCGCGCGTGTCGCCGACTTACACTAATGGATTAATCACGTGTGACATCTCTCCCTCCCTCCCTCCCTCCCTCCCTCTCCTCTCTCTCTCTCTCTCTCTCTCTCTCTCTCTCTCTCTCTCTTTCTAGCTCTCTTTCTCTGTCTATCTCTGTCTCTCTCTCTCTCTCTCTCTCTCTCTCTCTCTCTCTCTCTCTCTCTCTCTCTCTCTCTCTCTCTCTCTCTCTCTCAACCATTGCGTTTGTTTTTTGTGTATTCTACTCTATAACTAGATTTGTGATTGAATATTTCTGCCGCTACTTTATAGTAGCAAGAGTTGTGTGTACAGGACAGCACATACCACGGCCTTTGATATACCAGACATAATACACTGGTTGTCTATAAAGGCTTGTACTCTTGGGAAATACTCGTGTTTAAAATGTAGTTAAAAGAGCATAGGTTAGGTTGGAGCGTTGAGTTGCAGTCACGCGTTCTTTCTTCATAGGAATGGGCTGTAGTGTTTCACACACACACGCACACACGCACAAAACGTTTGTGTTTAATTATGAAATACTGGCCCCATAAGGGGTATGAGATTGTGTATATAAAAGATCCTTGCTACTCATGGAAAAAATGTAGCGGGTTTCCTCTCTAAAACTGTAAAAATTATGTTTTTCATCCAATAACCGATGATTCATAAATCAATGTCCTCTAGTGATGTCGCTAAACACAAACAAACTTTCACGGTCAGTGTGCATACCATAACAAATTTATTCTGCTACTTAAGACGGGCACGCGTCGGTATGTCTTTTGCAGTTCACCTGGTTTCATAACACTCGGAGAGGTGTAATAAAATGCCTTTGTATGAGGGCTGATGAAGAGGTCTGATAAAGTACTACTCTATTATAAAGCGAATGAATGAATGGCTGAATGAATGGCTGAATGACGGCAACAAAGAAAACGTCGACAATGTGCTAAAGAAATACAAATGAATAAAAATCATCACACACGCATTTTGTCTGGCGACATGAAAGCCTCACTTTAAACCAAACAGTCAGCAAACAGTTACAGTCTTTCCCCACGAGACATATTTTAACGGCTATTGTTTTGGGTTTCTAGAATAAAACACTGTGAAAAAACATTCACGTCTATGTCCACTGTGAATACAAAAATACAACAACACAATAGACGTTATACAATGCAGCCAAAACCAACATCAACGTCACTTACACCTGGCCTATACATATTGTTATTATTAATTGTTGTTGTTTCTTTGCTTTTATTTGTTTGCTGACACCAGTTTGTTTGGTAATATGCAATACATTGAATTGAATACACCATGATCGCACACCTGCACCAAGGTCATTGTCTCCTACACAAAGGCCATTGTTTCCTCCATGGCCATTGTCTCCTATACAAAGGCCATTGTGCCATTGTCTCCTACACAAAGGCCATTGTTTCCTACCGAGGTCAGACACCTGCACCCCCCCCCCCCCCTATACAAAGGCCATTGTTTCCTACACAAAAGACCATTGTCTATACCAAGCCCATTGTCTCCTACCAAGGTCAGACACCTGCACCCCCCTATACAAAGGCCATTGTTTCCTACACAAAAGCCCAGTCTCCTACCAAGGTCACGTGATCACGGGAAAGTAGGTCATGACCCCATACAGGCCTGCCTACTACTCTTAGCAGTTCTCATGACGGAATAGAATAGAATAGATGTTTAACGATACCCCAGCATGAAAAATACGTCGGCAATTGGGTGTCACCGGTGGGGAAGGAAATGCTCACCTTTCGCGAACACCTGCTATCACCACAGTGATTCATTAGTGTATGTCATCACAGTTATATTTACTCCAATGTCCTGTGCTCATTTTGATTTAGTAACCTAGTCTGGAGTGGCAGTCCTTTTTGGGGGGGGGGGGGGGGGGCGGTGCAATGATGTATTGTCGTAGAGAACACTAGACAGAGATTCATGAATCAATCCCTATTTTTCCAAATACCTATTCGATTCTGTATTGTGCAACGATACGGTGTTAATTGTGGATAACGGTTTGTCGTTTAGATTTACATGCCTTCTAAAGAAAACTGAAAGAGCTAAACGTATTAACATAAATAATTAAAGCAGTTATTACATTACCGGACCACTTTTATTACATTATTATCATGTGAATAAGATATGGCAAATTAAAATTCTGTGTAATTTTGTCAATTTTTTAAAGAACAAACACTCGCCGCATGAACTAATTTCTTCAAGTAGGAACAAGGTATGGTCAGAACACAAATTATTCGAGTTACCAAGCAGTCCTCTGTATTGTTCCAGTTGTGGTATCAAAACTCACGCTTGACTGATTACAACACAGTAGGTTCTTGAAGGCCTCTCTGTACAATCTGTTCATCCACGCGTACACGAGAAAGTTAGTACTAGAATTCAGTAAAATAAGCACATAACTGGCAATCAAGAACCACGGCTCCATTTCTCCAAAATAACTAATTACACTGTTTATTATTGTTGGCAGCCAGCAGACGAAGAAGATTCCAAAGACCACCAAGAAGTGTTTGATCAGCTTCCAAGTCTTCTGAGGACCCAAGATGGCGTTCCTCTCGATCGACGAGCTCGAGTGTATGTTGCGAATGTGTCGTCTGGCCACGATCAGAATTCGAGTATACAAAAATATTATAGAAATGGAAATCACCGCAAAGAAAATGATGCCCAAGACGACATAAAGCGTGTTTCTGGTGAGCATGTCGTTGGTGCAACCATTCCGGAAGTCCAGATGAACGCTGCTACAGCAGATTGTCGGAACGACCACCCAGATGGTTCCGATTGCAATTCCCGCCCTTTTTGGCGTCAGGAGATATTCGTACCTCAGAGGGTGCAGAATGAAGATGTATCTGTCGATGGCTATAAGGACCATGCAAAATCCCGAAATAGAAACAAGGATAGGCAGGAAGATCAATATGAATGCACAGAAAACCAGATGATCGTCAAGCACGTTTTGTGACCACAGAAAGACAAAATTCCGGATTGACTGGCCAATCCCGATCATCGTGTCGATCACGGCAAGGGAGACAATGTATATACTGGCGACTGTTCGGAGCTGTTTGGTTCTCCAAACCGCCACGAGAGTCAGGGCATTTCCGAAGCAAATGACTAGCAGCATCACAACGGAAATGACAATAAAAATGGTTTCAAAATGCGTAATCGCGGTGTCTAAAATAGTATCGTTGTCCATCATCATTGCACAGTAATTTGTTAAAATAAATTTATAGTCCACAACTTTGTTTCACTATTCCGTCTTGTATTTCGAATGTTCTTGAATAAACTGCTGATGAAACTGTTTTTTTTTTTTTTTTAAATGCTAACAATAATATCGATCTAATGTTGGTCAATTGAATTTTTTTTTCAATATTCGTTAATTTTTACGTTAGAACATGTACGAAACGTGACTGATCCGACATCTATGAGTTAATGAAATAAAAGTGTCAGATTAACAAAGCCGAGCTACTGCTTCCATGGTTGGAAGAGCACGTCGTATTAAACAGCACTAGAAACAAGAACATAGACTTGCACCAGATGTTTATTATCATTGGCACACGTGATAACTTTACTGAGATTGGGGGTAGGGAGGTCGAAAATAATTTGTTCACAAGGCCACATTTAGGATCTGACCTGGAAAAAATATATACTAAATCCCCTAGTCGTGGAAGGGTTGCAGCCCACTAGGCACTCCCCCATATATCTCATATGCTGACGGTTTTTAGTGTGTTATCAATATCAAAATAATTTCGTAAACTTCGAAATGCAGAAAGGTCACGACAGCTTTAAAGGAAAGTACATAATCTTACTAATTTTAGATGGGATTAAAAAATTTTTTTATTATATTACAAATATAACCTTAAATAAATTTTCAACACACCAGTCTAGTTAGTGCGAACAGAATAAACATGCTTTCGTTTACTTTTCACATTAGTAGATAATTAACGAGTGAATCCCACAAATAAACGACTAATGGACTTGCACACCTTTAGTCTCATTCAATGCTACATTTATCCATTAAATTTAATAGTTATACGATCATTCCTATACAGTGCCACATTTGTCTATTGATATTACTAAATTGTGGCTGTAAATAATATAATAAATAACACAGTTAATAGGCTCATTGTACTTATTTATTTGATCAAAGCATGAAGTTCACAGGCTATTCAGTGTACAGTGGTAAATACAATAATATCCGTGATCGATAAAGAACAGTTAAATGTGAATCCATTAAAGCGTGTTTTCATTTCACTATACACATATATACATATATATATACATAATATATACATAATATATATATATATATATATATATATATATATATATATATATATAATGTCTTTCTTTCAACATCACGATTTTTCTTTTACATATATTTTCATCCGATTTACCGGATTACATGATCTGTTATGCATCTAAATTAACCAGCGTTCGAACAATCCAATATTTTCCTACCAGTAGACAAACGCGCAATTCCATGGGCGGATCCAAGGGGACGCGTCCCCCCCAAAAATTGTTCAAGTGCCCTCAAAATGTCCCAAGTGCCCTTTTTGTTTGTAGATTTTTTTTTTTTTTAAGTAAACAATAATTATATTGTAGATAAATGAAATCAAGATTTTTGTGTACATGCGCAAGCTTGCAGATATGTGTCTGTGTTATTGAGTCTCAATGGGGCCCCATTGAGGTTCTAACGCGAGTGACGCCAATTTACTTCATTATTGCTAGTATATTATGACGTAGAACTATAGGAATTCATATTAATTGTAAATATCAAAACTTGTAGTAAGGTGCCCTTTTGACGAGTCAATGTGCCCTTCTTTTTTGGTCCCCCCCTAAAAATATTTCCTGGATCCGCCCATGAATTCCACACAATGCACTTATTTATACACTAATTAACAAACGCACACAAATTCGTTACTTCAATTCCTTACGGGGGCCTGACGTAGCACAGTGGTAAAGCGCTCGCTTGATGCGCGGTCGATCTGGGATCGATCTCCGTCTATGAACCCATTTGGGCTATTTCTCGTTCCAACCAGTGCATCACGACCGGTATATCAATGATCGTTGTATGTAGTATGATATCCTGTCTGTGCGATGTGCATATAAAAGATTTCTTGCTACTAATGAAAACATTCACCGAGTTTCGTCTCTAAGACCATATGTTAAAATTACCAACTATCTGACATCCAATAGCCGATGATTAATAAATCAATGTGCTCTAGTGGTGTCGTTGAACAAAACAAACTTTCATTGCTTACAGACTCGACCATTTGCAGTTAAATGTCACGAATAAACGTCAACATACAGCAAGGAAAACATAACGGATCCCTTCCACTTGTTGACATCTTTTTCTGGGCTCACACTGGAACAAATTTTGGTTTAGCCATTTTTTTCTTTCTTCTTTTTTTTCATACATATGTACAGTATTTCCTAAAAAAATTATTAAAATGTAGTTCATTTAAAGAATATTTTATTTGGCAAATACTAAATGTTGTAACCATTTTATTTTATAAAAATTATTTGGCAAATTTGGCAATTGACAGGGCGGGTCCTGCTTTTTGTACACATGAGGTGTGTGATTGTGGCACAAGTTAATTCTAAGATGGTTTGAAGCATATCCACGACAATTGCTCCTAGAAATCATGAACTTTAAATAGTCCGACACGTGATTCCTTGCCATCTAAGGCCAACAACGTTTTGCCCATTTTGCAGACATGCCGTATCCGGACCCTTTCTCCTACAATCTAAGCCCTGAACATTCTTACACAAAATCAGACTCCTTAAAGAACCGAAATCTCCCGTATCCTTTCTTCAGAATGTTAGAATCTTCAGCACAATGCTACTATAACGTTCAGCAAACAGTCAGAAGACCCATGTCAAGCCTGAAGGCACTGTGTTGAATGCCGACTTCAAATCTAACCAAAGCCAGTGTTAATGTGTGTACGTCCAGATGACATTTCATTTGATCAACGAGAAACGCTGGTAATGCCAAACAGGATTTACCTGACAGGTTACCTCAGATCGACTATTAGTGAATAAGCCTTAAAGACACGTCTATATATTTTAAACTACAGCTATCACTGGTGTTAAGACTATTTCCCAGAGAAGTGAGCGTCGGTATGCTTTCTACAGCCAAAGAAGACTGGTTATGGTGACAACACAGGAATCCTAAGTTGGGGTAAGGGGCACGAGCCCATTCCAAACTGTCAACATTATGTATCCCCCTCCTGTATGAAAGCTGACTTAATACAAAAACGGGCCACTCCAGTTGCTGCCATCTTCCGATGCCCATGAACAGTTTGTCTACAAAATGAGAAGAAACAAGTAGCATGTTCAGGCTGTGTGCTCGCGAACAGTTTGACTGCTGGTACTATTGTCTTGTATCACATCACATTTTTCTAACGTCAGGTGCAAACACCAGTCTAGCGAGCAACCGCGATCGCTCGCCCTCCTGAACAGACCTCTGTTGTCATGTATAAGGTGATCATATCATTCAACACGGAGGGATCTTTTGTATGTAATTTCCCCAACACAGACAGAACACATCTTTGTCTTGAATATACCAGTCGTGGGCCACTAGTTGAAATGAACCCCACCACCCTAAATGTTCACAAAAGAGTTACTCCAAAAACGTTCACATGGATAGTAAACATCCACATTGTGTTGTTTTAAGGACAGCAAGGATTTTACAAATCTCTCAAAAAGATGACCTGTACTTTCTTCTTCAGTTATTAATCTGAGTTATTATTAGGTAGGAACAAGGGGGAAAAATAACAATAGGCACAAATGTTGAAAAACACTGTAGGGTTTAAAGAGTAGGTTAGTGTGAGTATTTTATTCATTACATTATTGTTAAAATCCAGAATTCCAGAAATTTTATTTCTTTTTCATCTGTGTACTTGTGGTTTTCAGACTAAAACAAATAAGGCCCAACATACTGAATATGTGTATGGCATTGTCAAAACATAGCAGATTTTCTCTCATCTGCTGCAAGATCTGAAATATGTGTATGGCATTGTCAAAACATAGCAGATTTTCTGTCATCTGCTGCAAGATCTGAAATATGTGTATGGCATTGTCAAAACATAGCAGATTTTCTCTCATCTGCTGCAAGATCTGAAATATGTGTATGGCATTGTCAAAACATAGCAGATTTTCTCTCATCTGCTGCAAGATCTGAAATATGTGTATGGCATTGTCAAAACATAGCAGATTTTCTCTCATCTGCTGCAAGATCTGAAATATGTGTATGGCATTGTCAAAACATAGCAAATTTTCTCTCATCTGCTGCAAGATCGGAAATTTGTGTCAGCACACAGATGCATAAGCTAAGAGACAGAGAGGTGGGAGGGGGAGCAACTGCCCCCCTAATTAATGTTGGAGCAAAACCTCAAATTTGGGAAAATAGTTTATACTATATAAAAAGAAAAATGCTGAAAGTATCTAGACGTTAATTAATTTTGTTATTTATAACATTATGGGAAGTCTTGGGATGTAGATATTGCAGTTTTTAGTTATGACAGTACAATGGAAAGAAAGGAAAGAAATGTTTTATTTAACGACACACACTCAACACATTTTATTTACAGTTATATGGCGTCAGATATATGGTTAAGGACCACACAGATAGAGAGAGGAAACCTGCTGTCGCCACTTCATGGGCTACTCTTTTCGATTAGCAGCAAGGGATCTTTTATATACACCACCCCACAGCCAGGGTAGTACATACCATGGCCTTTGATATACCAGTCGTGGTGCACTGGCTGGAACGACCGCGCATCAAGCGAGCACTTTACCACTGGGCTACATCCCCCCCCCCCCGACAGTACAATGGTGTCTACACAGTTTAATCTCTGTGCATTTCTTTTTTTTCTATAAGACAAATTCAAACTACAGACTTATATCCAACTTATATTTCAAATTATAATCTGTCATTACAAAACAAAAAGTCTCAAGGAAATCTAAAAAATTTCAGCATTTGATGTGATCCTCCTCTCAATAAAAAGACTACCTAAGGATCTGTAATCGGATTACTGAAAAACAGCCACCTGTGATCAGTGGACACTTCATCTTAAGTGGCCATTTAATTTCCTCCCAACTGATATTGAGTATTATGTGACCTTATTTTCTTTCTAAAAAATTATGCTGGTTCATAATAACGTGAACAAATGACTAACAAATAAGAAACAAAAGTCATCAAAACACAAAACTATACAGATATTTTGTTTTAATCAGTTTGAAACTGAGTATTTACATATGTACATACATTTAAATAAATTTCATAATGGTGAAGTTCTTTAAGTTTTACAACCTTACTTAAAGAATTGTTATACTAGCTTTAAATTACTGTAATTAAGATTTGACTTCATTCCAAAAGATGAAAGATATATGCTCTGTATTAGAGATGCACCATGCCTGAAAAAATAAAAAATAAAAAATAACATTCAAACTGCCAAGTATGATATAATCAATGAGGAACAAAAGCAAATTACATTCAAATGTGGTGTACTGAATGTGAACAAAACTGTAATTCGGGCTGTTTTTCCAAGTGTGTGGTTTTTCATCTGGCATGGGTATGTTTACCAAACACCGCACCACACATAATGTTAACCACATGATTTTTTTTATGTGTCCGTTTTCCGTGTTCCATGCAGTGCTAAAAACAGTGCACATGAAAAAAGAAACCCAGTGCATAATCAAAGTTTGACAAAAGAAAGAGAATCCACTCGGCATAGGCATATACATAGTTTATGATACTCATCGAAAGGCAACATTTCTAATAAATGTGGTCCGAGAAATTATCACATGAAAATGGCGGGAGGTACTGTAATTATTGTTTTAGGCCTAATGGGTCTGCTGACATGTTTTCTCTGTAAGTTGCAGATTCTAGTTGGAGCCTGTGAAAATGAATATCAAGTTTGGTTAATCTACAAACCTGTACCACATTTGAATAAAATTAAGATACAGTGAACCAACCTACAGATTTTCGTAGTCATCTTAGCACTATGATATTGTAAAACCGTTGTAAGCTATGATATAACAATGGTGAATGCCACATCCTATGATGGTTTACTATATCGTAGTGCTAAGATAGCTTAGAAAACCTGGGCCGCCGAGTCTCTGACATTGAAACAAGGAAATATCACTAAAAATACACTAGAGCCCGTCTCCATAACTGTTACTTCTCAGGGTTACAAGCATTTTTAGAATAATGCAAAATGCATTTTACTTATTAATTGGGCAACTTCTAAATAATTTACATATTAAGGTTCACAGAATAAATTTGTACGGTAGGACGTTTTAAAAAACCTTTGTAACTGATGGATCCAGAGGCTCGTTGTATGCTTACCGGACTGATGTCTGGTGACTGCCCAGTCAGATGATGCCAGTCCAAGAGCTCATCCATCGACAAATTCTTCTACAGAAACAAACCAAACACAACATAATTATAAATATACTTTTCATTTGCTAACACAGGGCTAGCTCTGGCAGTCGCCAAATTCGCCAACTGCGAATTTCAAAATCAATTGGCGAATTTTATTTTAATTTGGCGAAATAATTTCATGAAATAATTAATATTTTGTTAGAAAATATCTGGACTTTCTGCAATTTTTGAATTTCAGTAGATCATTTGGCAAAAAGGTTTGCTGACCCAGAGCCAGCGCTGTAACATTTACACACACGGCACATACCAGGTGTATTTACACACACGGCACACACCAGGTGTATTTACACACACGGCACACACCAGGTGTATTTACACACACGGCACACACCAGGTGTATTTACACACACGGCACACACCAGGTGTATTTACACACACGGCACACACCAGGTGTATTTCTGTTATAGTTACTTCACCTCAGTTATTGGAACAACCATATTTGGTTAATATTAAGGGTGGTATTTAGCTTGGTCTGAGGTGGTTGGGTCATTGGATTAATCTTCATCAGTAGACACACTCCTTTTTTTTTAAGTACCACCCAATGTGCCACGACTGTTAAATCTAGCATTAAAAAAAAAAAAAAAAAAAAAAAACCCACAACAAAAACCCCACAAAAAACCCAACAACAAACAAACAAAAAATAAAACAACGGTCGTCAAACGAAATTGTTAGGACGATAGAAACGAATTTCGAAGCAATTAGTGCCGTTGAGCAGAATATAAAATCAAAGTCAGAAGTAGTGAACCAATTCTCTTTCTATCAAACACGCCATCTACCTGCATAAAAAATACTGACAAAATTAAAGAAGCATATCTGCAGTGTGCACAATGCTTTACACATGATCAATCAGGCATGGGGAAATGTAACGCTGAAAACAATTAAGAACTGTTTCCGACACGCATAGTTTGGTACAACTGATGACCAGCCAGAACCAGACAGTTTAGACAACTCAGACGACAACACCACATTAAGCAGACTGCATATACCAATTGCCACTTGGACGACCATTTGAACACACATGAGACCACGACTGATGACAACATTATTCACACAATAATCTGTGCAAGAACCGTAACACCTGACGACGAAGACAACAATGATGCTACTGATAATAATGACACCATTGACCAAGTGAAACGACCTACTACGGCGGAGACTTTATATGCTCTTGATGTTGTGAGAAACTGGATCTAAATGACAACAAAAACTGACCACCTACTAGCAGGTTTAGCCCAGATCACAAGTTATGTTATGACAGGACTTTAAAGCCACAGTTGCAAAGCAATCAAAGGCCACGTCGAGAAGTGATTGATTTGTATTAGTGTTCTCTTGTATGTTGGTACATTTTGGTAAACTTAATAACTATGTCAGCACGAAAACATTCAAAAAAAAAAAAAAAAGAGGGTTATTTTAAAATACAAAAACGACCATACTGTTTAGTGTTGTTAAGTTTGCAAACATAAATTTAAGTTGGGGATAATTTTCATCAGGAAATTGTTATGTTTATCTCGAGCTACCAATATCTCGAGCATGTTGGTCCAGTCCCTTCAACACTGAGATAACGACATTTGAGTGTATATGAGACGGAAAAATATACCTACTGGGTTTGATCCTATAACCCACTGCACCTCAGGCGATCACTCTTTCACTGAGCTACATTCTTCTGGTGTTTGCATGTGATTTTCTTTACTTTCCTGCACTACATTCTTCTGGTGTTTGCATGTGATTTTCTTTACTTTCCTGCGCTACATTCTTCTGGTGTTTGCATGTGATTTTCTTTACTTTCCTGCGCTACATTCTTCTGGTGTTTGCATGTGATTTTCTTTACTTTCCTGCACTACATTCTTCTGGTGTTTGCATGTGATTTTCTTTACTTTCCTGCACTACATTCTTCTGGTGTTTGCATGTGATTTTCTTTACTTTCCTGCACTACATTCTTCTGGTGTTTGCATGTGATTTTCTTTACTTTCCTGCACTACATTCTTCTGGTGTTTGAATGTGATTTTCTTTACTTTCACTGAGCTACATTCTTCTGGTGTTTGCATGTGATTTTCTTTACTTTCCTGCGCTACATTCTTCTGGTGTTTGCATGTGATTTTCTTCACTTTCACTGAGCTACATTCTTCTGGTGTTTGCATGTGATTTTCTTTACTTTCCTGCGCTACATTCTTCTGGTGTTTGCATGTGATTTTGTTTACTTTCCTGTGTTACATTCTTATAGTGTTTGCATATGATTTTCTTTACTTTCCTGCGCTAAATTCTTCTGGTGTTTGCATGTGATTTTGTTTACTTTCCTGCGCTACATTCTTCTGGTGTTTGCATGTGATTTTCTTTACTTTCACTGAGCTACACTCTTCTGGTGTTTGCATGTGATTTTCTTTACTTTCACTGAGCTACATTCTTCTGGTGTTTGCATGTGATTTTCTTTACTTTCACTGAGCTACATTCTTCTGGTGTTTGCATGTGATTTTCTTTACTTTCCTGCGCTACATTCTTCTGGTGTTTGCATGTGATTTTCTTTACTTTCACTGAGCTACATTCTTCTGGTGTTTGCATGTGATTTTCTTTACTTTCACTGAGCTACATTCTTCTGGTGTTTGCATGTGATTTTCTTTACTTTCCTGCGCTACATTCTTCTGGTGTTGGCATGTGATTTTCTTTACTTTCCTGCGGTACATTCTTCTGGTGTTTGCATGTGATTTTGTTTACTTTCCTGTGTTACATTCTTATAGTGTTTGCATGTGATTTTGTTTACTTTCCTGAGCTAAATTCTTCTGGTGTTTGCATGTGATTTTGTTTACTTTCCTGCGCTACATTCTTCTGGTGTTTGCATGTGATTTTCTTTACTTTCACTGAGCTACACTCTTCTGGTGTTTGCATGTGATTTTCTTTACTTTCACTGAGCTACATTCTTCTGGTGTTTGCATGTGATTTTCTTTACTTTCACTGAGCTACATTCTTCTGGTGTTTGCATGTGATTTTCTTTACTTTCCTGCGCTACATTCTTCTGGTGTTTGCATGTGATTTTCTTTACTTTCACTGAGCTACATTCTTCTGGTGTTTGCATGTGATTTTCTTTACTTTCACTGAGCTACATTCTTCTGGTGTTTGCATGTGATTTTCTTTACTTTCCTGCGCTACATTCTTCTGGTGTTTGCATGTGATTTTCTTTACTTTCACTGAGCTACATTCTTCTGGTGTTTGCATGTGATTTTCTTTACTTTCACTGAGCTACATTCTTCTGGTGTTTGCATGTGATTTTCTTTACTTTCCTGCGCTACATTCTTCTGGTGTTTGCATGTGATTTTTTTTACTTTCACTGAGCTACATTCTTCTGGTGTTTGCATGTGATTTTCTTTACTTTCACTGAGCTACATTCTTCTGGTGTTTGCATGTGATTTTCTTTACTTTCCTGCGCTACATTCTTCTGGTGTTTGCATGTGATTTTCTTTACTTTCACTGAGCTACATTCTTCTGGTGTTTGCATGTGATTTTCTTCACTTTCACTGAGCTACATTCTTCTGGTGTTTGCATGTGATTTTCTTTACTTTCACTGAGCTACATTCTTCTGGTGTTTGCATGTGATTTTCTTTACTTTCCTGTGTTACATTCTTCTGGTGTTTGCATGTGATTTTCTTTACTTTCCTGCGCTACATTCTTCTGGTGTTTGCATGTGATTTTTTTTACTTTCACTGAGCTACATTCTTCTGGTGTTTGCATGTGATTTTCTTTACTTTCACTGAGCTACATTCTTCTGGTGTTTGCATGTGATTTTCTTTACTTTCCTGCGCTACATTCTTCTGGTGTTTGCATGTGATTTTCTTTACTTTCACTGAGCTACATTCTTCTGGTGTTTGCATGTGATTTTCTTCACTTTCACTGAGCTACATTCTTCTGGTGTTTGCATGTGATTTTCTTTACTTTCACTGAGCTACATTCTTCTGGTGTTTGCATGTGATTTTCTTTACTTTCCTGTGTTACATTCTTATAGTGTTTGCATGTGATTTTCTTTACTTTCACTGAGCTACATTCTTCTGGTGTTTGCATGTGATTTTCTTTACTTTCCTGCACTACATTCTTCTGGTGTTTGCATGTGATTTTCTTTACTTTCACTGAGCTACATTCTTCTGGTCTTTGCATGTGATTTTCTTTACTTTCCTGCTTCTCTCCCCAATTGACTTATTAAAATCTCTAAACAAGAATTCCATACAATTAAATGTATTGTGTACCTAAACAATTTTGATGCACTGTGATGAACATTCAAAACTGTAAACCAAGTTTCATTGATCTAAGAACAATAGTTGGTGAGAAACTGATCTAAACATGAAACTTTACCGTTAAACTTTAATCCAAAAGTTGCCACCGTTGAAAAAGTAATACCTATACTTTGCATTTTTACTTTGTAAAGCCGAGACAAAACCACCTTGACAAAAAACAGCCGTGGCAAAAAGCTAATGTTATGAGTTTACCTGTGTGTCAGCCAACATTCCACCAAGCTGACACACTCTCGAAACTGTACGACTGGAGACTGAGGTGTCTCCATCCACATTGTTGCCATGGCAATTACAGTTCAGCAGGGAATGAGTATCACAGTCAGTCATTTCATTCAGGGTAAACAGGTCCTGTCAAAAAACAAACAGTTCAATGCAGATTTGTTTTTGCGGGATAGTCAAATATAACCACCAATAAGAAATGATTCTGATCACATAAATGTTTCTAGAAGTCGAGACTAGATTTTACCTCAAAATAATTTTGTATGTATGACAAACATCGATATCAGGGCCGTAGCTAGCAGTAAAAATAAGAGGAACTTAAAGAAAATCATCTTCTTAACCGTTTGAGGAGTTTTAGGTATACGTAGAATTCATCTGCCCCACCCCCCCACCAAACAAAATCCTAGCTACGGCCCTGTATATTAGGAAATAAAATGAAGTTTTATCTCCTTCAAACATTAGTATGACAAGAAGCACACTACATATAACTACATATACAGACTGTTGCGGTCTGGTCCACCTTTTAGTACTGGGTCATCTGCATTTTAGTTACGAATTTTAAGACATTGGGTAATTAGGAAGGAAAAGATATCTCGTGTGAAAAATGTTACACGCCATTTTAGTGAGACGTCATGTGTGAACTATTTGAAACGGAGACAAGATTTTTAACATGAGAGTGAGTTTTGTGCATACGTTGACCATACAAAATGTCAATGTATTGTAACGGCATTAAAGAACAATAATTAACAATTTGACAAAGTGTTGTTAGTCATCTATACAGACATTGATATCAGGGCTTTAAGAATTGTCATAAAAATCAGTGATCAGTGATTAAAAACAGTTACTAGCCATGATTAAAAATTCACTAGCCCTACTTTAATTAAATACAATTTTACTAATAGGAATAATTGGATATGTCACCTAAAGAAAGAAATAGAGCTTAAAATCCATTAGATTTGAGAGGAGGAAAAGGCAGAATATTAAAATTTACAAAACAGATTTAAATGCATTTGACACCAAAAAATCACTAGCCATTGGGCATAGCAATAGTAGTTATTTACTAGCCCAACATTGAATATCACTAGCCATGGGAGTGGGGCTACCATAATCTAGAAGCCCTGTTGATGTTCTAAACAAAAAATTGTATTTAACATGTCAGTTTGGTTCTTAAAAAAGCCGTATTAGTCGAAAACATTTTACAATGGCAGCAAACTCAGGACAGTCCCTTTAAGATATATTGACACACAATTCTGTTCACCTTGAGATCGTCATGTGAGAACTGGACGTCTTTCTTCTCCTTGACATCCATCACGGCTCCACTCAGGCCCTGCTTGCTGATCTGTCGCTGGTAAATCTTCTCCTCAATAGTGCCCTGTTGGAAAAATTACAGATTAAATTTGTTTTATCTACTTTAAAGTCACTGACTCCAGTTTACATAACAACTTTTGAGAGCTCTGAAATCTTCTCCTCAATAGTGCTCTGAAGAAAGCATTACACATTAAAATTTTAATCTACTTTAAAGTCACTGACTCTCATTTCCATGACAACTTTTCAGACCTTTCGAAATCTTCTCCTTAGTAGTGCCCAGCAGTAAGCATTACAGATTAAAATTTCCATCTAATTTAAAGTCATGACTCCAGTTTCCATGTCAAACCTCTGAAATGTTCTCCTCTGTAGTACTCTGCAGTAAGCATTATAAATTCAAATTTCTGTCCACTTTAAAGTCACCAACTCTAGTTTTCAAGGTAACATTTCTGACCTCTAAAAAATGTGAGAACACTAGTTTCATTCATACGATGCTCATGCAAGACTAGTTTTGAGTAATCCATTTTTTGTTTGCGCATTAGATTTAGAACACACTTTATATAGTCTTGACGGGTTATTCACAAAGAAGTACTTTATGCAAATTTTCAATTCTCAGAGGACTGATTTTCTGTTTCTGATAAAACACATTTCAAGGTACTATGAAGACCAGGATGACCAGAAACACAGTGGATTTGACAAACAGTGATCATTTAAGCAACAGATTCCATGTAATGTGTAATTTAACTATTAAAAATAACTTGTAATAATAAAATGAAAATTTTATACTGCTTAATAACTATGGTGAGTGTTTTAACTATTCCCACCCACCCCCCATTCTCGACCTGTCTTCATAAACACAGCTGTCAAAACTCACAGGAGTTATCTATCTTGATTCTGTGAATGCTAGGACATAGTAGAATGACAATCGAACACATCCAATGTATTTTGTTGACTGGTATTTGTATTTAAGTTGTTATTGCAATATCGAAAAGAACCAAAAAAAGAATAAATTTGTGTAAACGTTAATGGAAAGAAGGAAAGAAATGTTTTATTTAAAAACACACTCAACACATTTTATTTACCATTATATAATGTCAGACATATGGTTACGGACCACACAGATGTTGAGAGGAAACCCGCTGTCGCCACTTCATGAGCCACTCTTTTCGATTAGCAGCAAGGGATCTTTTATATGTACCACCCCACAGACAGGATAGCACATACCACATCCTTTGATATACCAGTCATGGTGCACTGGTTGGAACGAGAAATAGCCCAATGTGCCTACTAACGGGGATGACATAACACGAATATGGGTTCGATTTCTTGCTATTTATAAAATGTTTCCTTAAAAACATGTTGGACATTATTATTTAATGGAAATTCAAGATTTGTAAAGGATATATACTCCGAAAATAAAACAGACTTTTATTTGAAGTAGATGATGGATGGGATTACTCATTGTCGATTAAAAGTGAAAATAAACTGCGTGAAAGCTTCATAAACAATGAAATCATGGATCATGATGGTAGGGTTTTAACAACATATTTTTAAAATATTAATTAAGTTCTTCTGTAAAAAATGTTTGTGTAATTAGACTCACTAAGATGTCCCCTAAAATATTACACACATCAAGAGAGTGTTACTTAGTTATTTTCTGACAATTTGAGGCTGACAAATGCTTTTAATTCGACAAGTTTTAGTAAGGGACAATTGGAAATTAGTTTTTTGTATAAATTTAACCCAATTTAAGCAACTTGCGGTCATCAATTTATAATTTTATTAATAAGTTTAACAATCAGGGTCCTGTTTTATGAAGCAATCTTAGCACAGATGATATTAGAACTAAGATCACTTATTAGTTATACAGCTAAGGTGATATTGACACCACAATCACTTATTAGTTATACAGCTAAGGTGATATTGACACCACAATCACTTATTAGTTATACAGCTAAGGTGATATTGACACCACAATCACTTATTAGTTATACAGCTAAGGTAATATTGACACCACAATCACTTATTAGTTATACAGCTAAGGTGATATTGACACCACAATCACTTATTAGTTATACAGCTAAGGTGATATTGGCACTAAGATCACTTATTAGTTATACAGCTAAGGTGATATTGGCACTAAGATCACTTATTAGTTATACAGCTAAGGTGATACTGACACCACGATCACTTATTAGTTATACAGCTAAGGTGATACTGGCACTAAGATCACTTATTAGTTATACAGCTAAGGTGATATTGACACCACAATCACTTATTAGTTATACAGCTACAGTGATATTAGCATTAAGACCTCTTCATAAAACTAGGCCCTGGGTCCTGTTCCACAACGCGATCTTAGCTCTAAGATCACCTTAAATGCAATGCCACCGTATACACTTAAGGTGATCTTAGGGCTAAGATCGGTTCATGGAACGGGGCCCTAAATTGTAATGGATATTTGTTTATTGATAATGCTTACAGTGGTCAGTAGTCTGTATATATACACTTTCTTTTTCTGACCATCGCGCCACACTCTGGCCATCGCCTACAAAGGAAATAAAATCATCACAGTTAATACTTGATATGAAATCACAAGTAGAAAGTTGTACGTTTGTATAATTTAGCCATTCTTTATTTATAAAAAAAGACTACAGTGTTTGTAATATTTCTTTATAAAGCACATATCAAAGCATTATTATGTATCAGTCATAAATTTTTCTTGAGATCATATACAAAAGAAAACATATTAAATCTACCTGCAAGTCATTAGCTGGATTCCAATCAATATCGTAAAGGATGAGTCTTGATGCCCCAACTAAATTGAGTCCAACTCCACCAGCCTTGGTGCTCAACAGAAAAATACCTGTAACAGAATACTTGAATTAATATACTAGTCACAAGAAGTTATGGGCCACTTGCTACTTGTCTCATGAATACGTTATCATTCAGACATGGCAGGGCTCGACCAGTCCAGAATAGTCAGTTTACGTTTTGGTGGCATGGTTATCCAAAGCCAGATAGTAAAGAAATTTATACTGTTCCCAAACATACTCAGATAATAAAAGTGTTAACATGAAAAAGGAGTTTCACATGCACCATGCAGTTTTCAGACCGGTGTCCTGCTTAGTCAGAAAAAAAACATTTTAAAAAGTCAAACAGTCTTTGATTTTTTTATGCATTTACCATACGCTTTTTTACAGGCAACCAAACAAGCTGTGAGTAAAAGGCTCATGTACATGCAAGATGAAATGCTTTATTCAAATATGTAAACTACTTTTCACTACCTATCACTGTCTCTGATAAATTTGATACTGGCTCTTAACTTCTTGTGACTAGTATACAAGATTGGTTAGTACATCATTCATGAACTGTAGTATACTGACAATTGTGAAGTATCAGTTTTAATAGGACCAGTGGTGTGACTTAAATATTTTGGAGATTCAGTGACCTAAAAAGCAATCACAGGTACACAGAATAAAAACAAAATACATAAATTTCGTCTTAACCCTACAAGTAAAAAATTACTAAATGTTTCACATCTAACAGGCAATCATTAATAAGTCAATGTGCTCTAGTGGTGTCTTTAAACAAAACACACTTTTAACTTTTAAATTTTTTATATGGCATTTGAGTCCAGGGCCTTATAAAATATACTAAAAGGCAAAAGTTATTGTTACATGGATTGTTTGGAGTAATAAATTTGTGAATGGATTTATGGATGTGAAAATGTGCATGAAACAGCTTGAAGAAATGCAACCAAGCAGTTGGTGCAGCGATTGCATGCACTGTGCAAGAAACATGGAATATTCAGGAGAAATCCTGTCCAGTGTTCACCATAAAAGGCCAGACATTCAGTCGCAAATCATTGCCACTCTGTGCAGCCTTCAGAAGTCCAGAACTCAGAAAAACACCATTAGTGAACTGTTTGATGCAATTTCGTCATGCCACGCTTCTATGAAAATGACAGATGGCGAGTCATAGGGATGTGTGAATCTGGGACCTCGCAGTGTGACGTCTTATGTCAATTCAACGTCCACAGAAACACCATATGGCACTTATGGCAACGATATCAACAAAACAACCAGGTCAGGGACTGTCCCCGTAGCGGCCGACCACCCGTGACAACCCCTCGCCAAAACACATGGATCCTAACCACGCATCTGCGAAACAGGCATTCCCAGGAACTTTCTCCAGTGTTTAGTGGCCTCAATGAGACGACAATGCCAGGCCTGTATCAATGCTCAAGGTGGACACACTCGCTACTGACTGTGTGAACTTCGCTCTGGACCCCCTCTAATGATGTGGCTCATTTGCATATGGCAGGTGTGCCCGTTTCATGGACTATTGCTCGTTTCCATACCTTCGGACATTTCTCTTTTCATATTATAACGTTTCATACACGGCAGTAAAAACTTATCATCAATTATCTTTCTTCTTTGTGTGTCACAATAACTTTTGTCTTTTAGTATACTTAGTCAAGACACGAGTCTAACAATGTCTTGAAACCATAACATCATGGTAACACCATATGAATATCACATGCCTTTGATGTCACTGAAGATTTCAGTCTGGTCTGCGATGTTTATAATCAGGAGCCCAGATACCAAATCTGAACAAAGAATCAGACTGTAAGCAAGAAGACTGAAAATGAAAAATCACAAGCTTTTACCATTACATTTTACCATTAAATTCAACCACCTGTGTGTTGGAAGAAAAGGTTCCTCAGTACGTACTGTGGTCGGAATATTTGTTGTTGAATTTGTTGACGATGTCCTGTCTCTGGGTTGTAGGGGTCTGACCATCCAAACGAACAAACTGGTAGCCGTCTTTGATGCAGAATTTCTCCAATATGTCCAAGGTCTATAAAATAAAAACAAAATCTATGTTTAATTCAATATCTTCCTGAACTTGTTATAAGACTGATCCAGAAAGAAAAAAAATGATCATGGATAAAAGCAAGCTGAAAAGCATTGTAGAATGTTGGTAAGTAAGAGATTAAGTACTTTGACTATGAATTGTCATCAAAAGAACAAAGTTGAAGTTTGTTTTGTTTAAAGACTCCACAAGACCACATTCATTAATTAATCTAGAGCACCTCATTAATTAATCATCGGCCATTGGATGCCAAATGTGGTAATTCTGACATTTGGTCATCAGAAGAAACCCGCTAAATATTTCCATTAGCAGCATGGGATCGTTTATATGTACTTTCCCCACAGACAGGAAAGCACATATTACAGCCTTTGACCAGTTGCAGTGCACTGGTTTGAACGAGAAAAAATTCAATCAGTTGAATGGATCCCCCTGAGGTGGTTTGATCCTGTGACACAAGCACCTCAGGAGAGCAATGAACCGACTGAGCTAAATACCGCTCACTTCAGAAGAACCAGGATGCAAATGGTGTTGGGGCGACACATAAATCCAGAATCCTGGCACAAAATTGCAAACACAACACACTTTAAAATTCATGTAAGTTGTATTAATTGGAACTCTACACTTCTTGATATACTGACAAGGTAAGCCAACAGAATTCCCTGAGACAAGCTTAAACCAAATGACTTAAGAGTCAAATCATTAAATTTCATGTGCTGAGACACTAGTGCTCGAAACTCTAGTGGTATATGAGCATGTTAATACATTTTGGCTAAGACACACATGCACTGAAACACATTTGGCATCTTGGAACCAAACGATTTCAACTATATATATGTTAATAAATCTTAAATATTGTTTGGGGTTTCACTGCATACACTTAAATGAGTAAGCAAATGCACAAATGATTTATCTTAATTCTAACTGTTAACCTCCACCCCAATCCAAAGATCCTCATTAGACTATTTACCTTAGTGTGATTGGAGACGAGAACAGTTTTCTCTCCACTGGAATGGATATTTTTAAGAAGAATGGTCAGAACGGCCAGTTTGCCCGAATCTTCAACAGCTAACACATCAGAACAAAAATCAGCTGGGTAGAGTGCACGCAGTCCTGAATACACACTCTCCTACACATTAATTACAAAAAAGTTTCATAGTACAAAATACAACAATAGCAACAATATTAGGTTACCAAATAAATACACAAGGATGATGGCTTCTGTAATTGTACATTTTAAAGGACCCTAGTTATTTAGCAAAATAGTTTTGGCTACTATAGTATTTTTAGTTAAGTTAAACATTAAAAATACTTCTTGTTTAAATGATAAAATTTGGCAAGTTCAGTGTTTCTGGGTGTCCTTGTGTTTGTAGTAGCTCCAAAAACATTAGATGTGAAAAAAGGACTGTACCTCAGATACTACGTAATCAGTGACTGTAACAAAAATTATAAAGGTCCGTACTTTTGGTTTTTATTCTAGATACTTCTATACCCATGACACTATTTAAGAAATAGGTCTTAAGGATGTTTTTTTTTTAAAAGTTGCACTCTTTGCATATTGGGACAAGACGTAGCCCAATGGTAAAGCACTCGGCTGATGTGCGGTCGGTTTGGGATCGATCCCCGTCAGTGGTCCCATTGGGCTATTTTTCGCTCCAGCCAGTGCACCATGACTGGTACATCAAAGGCTGTGGTATTATGCATATAAAAGATCCCTTGCTGCTAATCGAAAAGTGTAGCCCATGAAGTGGCAACAGCAGGTTTCCTCCCTCAATATCTGTGTGGTCCTTAACCATATGTCCAACACCATATAACTGTAAATAAAATGTGTTGAGTGCATAGTTTAATAAACCATTTTATATACATGTATTATTACAAAGAATCCGTAACTATTTGTTATGCCTTGACTCTTTAATAACATGACAGATAAATCTATTAAAAAGTTACGCTCTAACCTCTATACCTTCAGAGGGTGTCCGTTATGGTTCACAGTAGGGGTTGTCTATTCAAAATAAAAAGCTCAACTAAGCACCTCTCTAGAGTCTGTTACCTTTCCATTTCCAGCAGCATCGACAGCTTTGTTCCAGACGAGGCCGGGATGGTTACAGAGTTGTTTGAGTGCCCCAATACACACGAGATGCGGGGAGCCATCCATGGTTCCACACAGACAGCTCCGGATCACCTGACTGTGCAGCGTTCTCCTGTACAGTTGGAGCTGGAGGTTGCTCGGCTTACAGAACAACACCAGTTCAACTACAACACAACACACAGGCAATTTCAGTCAACTAAGCTTCAATGCCAGTACATAATGTTTATGCATCAATATATAAATGTGTAACAGTACATGATAAAGCAATACATAATATATAGCTCAAAATTGTGAGGCATTTAAAAACAAAAAGACCAGAAAACTATGTGGGACAGATGGACATACAGACAGACAGAAGAACAGAGATGAAACCTATAATCCTCTTCTGTTAGGGGGGCTAATAAAGGAACGAAGCGCAAATACAGCTGACTCTAAACCGACATCTGTCTAAACTAGGTGGGGTGGGGTGGGTGGGTGGGTGGGATGGATGTAGTCCAGTGGTAAAGCGCTCGCTTGATGCATGGTCGGTTTGGGATTGATCCCAATAGGTGGATTCATTGGGATACTTCTTCAGAGTTACGGTTCTTGTGATATAGTGATCAGAAAATATCAACATAAATATCAGTACAGAAAATAACCCCTCTAAACCAAATACCCCTTAAAACCAGAATATTTACATGGTCCTGTGGGTGTCCGGGTTAGAGGGGCTTCACTGTATTATATATTTTATTGTGTAACCAGGATGAAGTGACAAATATTTTGAGGTCAACTGGCAGAAGAACAAACTGGTACAGACTAACTGGAGGTGACCTGGTCTGGGTATGAAATGTCTGGTACTCATGACGACCCACCTTTAGGAGGTAAGTATTTGTTGTTGATGTCACAAACTTATACAGACCGACTGGCAGTGAACTGGTCTGGGTATGAGATGTCTGGTACTCACCTTTAGGAGGTAGGTATTTGTTGTTGATGTCCTGTGTTCGTCTCAGAATGAACGCTTTTGTCAGCTTTGTTAGTTCTGCTCCACGTTCCTGGCCTAGGGTTACCACCTCTTGACTTGCCCCAGGTTGACGCGAGGCCACAATGGGGTCTTCAAACACACGACGAAATGAAGCACTTGAACCTTGGAAAGAAAAAACATTGAAAGTAACAAAAATTTGATGTTATGTTTACATTTTAAAAAAAAAAATTGAATTAATAGCTCCATATGGTCTTACCCAAAATTCATCTGGGATTGAAAAGAAATGTTTAAATAATACTCAAAAGGAGTTCACAATTACTCACTAATGATCGACACTTAAAATAAGTTATCTTTATTGCTGTTGTTATTGATGTTAATTAATTCTTATCTCGGTTTTCTGACAACAGAAGTCTAGTAATTTGTAATAAATTAACCTGAATTAAGTAAAGATACACATTTAGTCTCACTAGATTCACATTTAATCGAAACTGACAGGGGCAGGCAACTTGGATGTTTAGTAAGCATTCTGATAATCAATATCACAAGCAGCTTTTGCTTTCCATATTATTTGTTTCAGTATTTGAAGATATCTCAAGAATTCTTCATTTTCAGAAACAATAGTATAAATCTTATGTTTTTATTCTCGTTTGTCTTGCTGTTAAAAAAAGTTACACTTCAAGTATAAAATTAATTTTGAACTTTGCTAAAGCTGATCAAATATATACACTCAAGACTCACCCTGTGTATTGCCAAATTAGCCAACTGCTAACTTTTATTTAAAGTGGCTACAACATTTAGTCTTTGGTTAATAAAATATTCATTAAATTAACCACATTTTAATAACTTTGAAGAAAGAAAATTCTCTAATTGTGTTGAGTGTGTCGTTAAACAAAACATTTCTTTCTTTCTTTCTCTAAATACATAAAAATTGGCTCAACCAAAAATTTGTTCCAGTGTGAGCCATGACACTTTGATTTACTGAAGAGCTAAGCATACTCTCAGTTAAGATTTACACTTATCACACTATGGAGTTAATTTAGTCTCACTTCAGACTCACACTTGTGGGCTTGATTAAGTACAACAAGGGATCCACACTTATCTTGTACTTTGTACCGACATATTTACATTTAGTCTTACCAAGGATTCCTGGATTACAGAATTCGATGATGGAGAAGAATTCTTTCAAATCATTCTGTATTGGTGTGCCAGTCAGAACAACCCTCCTGCTGATGGCCAAGTTTCCAATTATCTACACAAACAAACATAAATAATGACTCAATATTTTCTTAAATTCAGAACAATGCACATGTTTTATTTTCTGAATCAGGAATAACCAATCATAAAAATGATGCTCAAAGTATATGGATTTTTGTGTTTGCTTTGATCATGTTACCATGAATACTAAATACTGCAAAATACTTTATTTTCATGGGATCAAAATGAATCCATTTGTAAGCATTTTTTTCGCGAATCTGCCATGCCTTCCCCCAATAAAAAACAACAATGAAGTACCAGTACTGAAGTCAATAATGTTGACGCTTATTGTTTACAAAATACTGTAAGCTTACGCAAGACGCTTAGGCTACCTTATGCGCTTTTTTATAATCCTCAAAAACCTAAAAACAAAACGAAATGTGAAGGTGCAATGCTAGCTCAGGTTTGATTTAAACAATATTTATTACTGTCAAAATACTTGTTCACTACGGTTTGTGATTGACCAACAGGCGAAACCTTTAATGTAAAGATCCAGTATGAACTATGAGTATAGTGTCACTGTACAAGCCCATCCTGGGTTATTTTCAATTCCACATTTTAACATACTGTGATGTTTACTTCCCTTTTTTAAACGCGTGTCTTGCTTTCATAGCCATCAGTTACAAAAGAAAACCATACAAAAACGTAGTATTCTTTATTATCTTATAATATATTTTTCTGTATTTACATAGTGTTTTTTTTTTATTTAAAGTTTTATGTATTGCATTGTTACTACTAGTCTCATGAAACGGAAACTAACGAGATCTCAGCCGGATTCAGGTCTGATTGAACGAGACTACCTTTTTTTCTTCTTTTTTTAAATGTCCAATTTTCGTCACTCTTTAATTTCGTGTGGAATCCCAGACCGACCGTGCATCAAGTGAAACCAACCGATGGGGATAAATCCCAGACTGATCGTGCATCAGGTGAGACCAACCGACGGGGATAAATCCCAGACCGACCATGCATCAGGTGAGACCAACCGACGGGGATAAATCCCAGACCGACCGTGCATCAGGTGAGACCAACCGACGGGGATAAATCCCAGACCGATCGTGCATCAGGTGAGACCAACCGACAGGGATAAATCCCAGACCGATCATGCATCAGGAGAGGGCTTTACAACTGGGCTACGCAATGAGTGACTAGAAATTGAAAATATGAGCTATTTTAATTTTAAACCTCCGTACTTACAGCTGTGGTTTTAATAGCCGAGTTTTTCAGTCGATGACCTTCATCACACACAACAATATCAAACTTCGTGGCTTTCAGGATCTCAGAGGCTCTGACAAACATTTCGTAGGAAATAACCAAAACGGGATAAATAGCAGTTTTAACATATTCCTGAAAAATATACATTTTAATGATTTATATTTAAACTTGAAAAAATAACATATAATTAATATTATGAAGTGCATACTAGTAACTCATCCATCCCAAGTCCTTGTAAACTGTTTTTAATACAAGGATGGGGGATGGCAAAAGACAAATATTTCACCTACCATAACCATTTTCAGTGCACTGCGATGAACATCCATAGATGCAACTACAAACCAAGTTTCACTGATCTAGGACTTTTTAGTTTGTGAGAAATTGATCTAAATGTGAAACTTTAACATTAAACTTCAAAAGTTGAACCTTTGCCATTGCCAGAAAATGAATACCTATTTCTGCCTTCCCTAGCTATGCAAGACAGACCTATTGCATGACGTCAGCCCATATAGAATAAATCTGTCTTGTATAGCCATGGGAAGTAATATGTTGTTGGTAATACTAATATATGACGTCATATTAATGCGAGTTAGTTAGTTTTAGATCCTTCATTATAAAAGCTATCTTGTTAATTTGTAGTATTAAATTATATTTGACACATGGAACAGATGCCGCAAATATGGTAGGGTAGTTTATTTATGATAAAATAGTGAAATAAAGAAATTATTTTTTCAGCCATTTTGTTTGTTTGTGTAAAATAATGGTTTATTTATCGAATGGATGTGAGAAAAAGACTCCATCATATGCAGTCATGTGGGATAGAAAAAGTACACCCACGGTGGTGGAAATTTTGTCCTGGGTCTCGATAAGTGTCGTCCTGGGTTGAAATTTCTACCAACTCGATGCAGTCTATTAAGTCTACCTCGATGGAGACTATTAATCTCACTTTTACTTCATAAAGACAAGACAATAAAATGTGAATAAGTAGCATGAATTAAACACAGTAATCATTTTATTTAACATATGTGAACTTTATGCATTGGAGTCTTTAACAAATGCATGTACACACATTGTGTCAAATACACAACATATTCAACAGAATATATACAGCAACTGTAAATTGTTTTGTTTACCACATATTCAACAGAATACTGTAAAACGGGTAATATTTGGGGGAGTAAATTTTCGCGACCAGTCAATTATAGCCATTTCGCGGTTGGTAATGTTCGTGTAGTTGGGGTTTTTTAATTATTGTTTTTTGTTTTTTTTAATTTGTTTTTTTTTATCAAGTCAGTAAAAAAAAAGGAAATAAAGAATGAAAAAGAACAAATGCAATACTACTGCATACTTTTTAATCCACAAAGATAAAAGAACTGTGACTGACTTAGCCTAATAGTATTTGACCGATAACCAAGTGGTACAATCACATGCGTTTTATCTCGAGATGGCTGCTTGGCTCATGCACAATGAATGACTGTAATCTCGAATGTGGATTAATCAACTCTCCCATAAGTGTTCTAATTAATAAATTTCAGTTGTTGAAAACGTCTCATCTATTTTGTTTGTGTACACACATTCTCAAAAGTACCAACGGATTATTGTTTTGTTTTGAGATATTTTATTGATAAAAAAAAGAATCAAAAGGATTGCACAACAGGCAGAGCCTATATAAGTACTCTCCTAAACAAGATGGACATCAGACAATATTCATAATCATATATATCTAAAGCATAATAACAATGTCTAATGCCATAAAATATTTAACATAATTAATATTTTTTAATATATAGCAATAAAAGGTACAGAGTAGATAGAATAGAAATGGGATAGTCGAGAAAAATATGATAGTAATGATCCTATTGTTGGAGCTAACCGTATATGGGGCAGTAAGATCAGAATAATAACTCGAATCTCTTACTTTCAGCTATATATTTATGTACTGTGTTAAAAATTAAATGGTTTTCTTCAATTGGTAGGTTTATTGACCCAGATAGTAGTAGATCAATGTCTAAGATATCAAGGTAATTCCGTAACGATGCAAATAAATCATATCTTTGTCTGATGAACAGAGGGCAGACATAAAAATAATCAAAATTATCTTCACAGTTATCTCCACATGCACAACTTGGGCTATCAGAAAGATAGCTTAAAAATAAATTGATAGTTTAAGTTACTAGCATAGTTACGAAGCTGACAATGGATAATGTTACATTTACGATTTCCATAAAGATAGAGAGTAGATGAAGGATTGGGATTTCCCTTTTTTATTAATTTTTTATAGGTACGCAGACATGGTTCATTTTGAATTAAACTGTCAAGATCATTCCATAACTCCAAAATATTAGGAGTAAAGCTGTTTTTATATGAATTAGTATGGCATGTTGGTGGAGTAAATGGACGTTGATTTCTGAGTGTAAAACGATTAGTAGGATTAACATATGGCAAGATTTCATCCAGTAGATGCTTCGCCTTTAAAATGTTCATGCATTAAAATTAATTTACCATTTTTGCGACGTTTATATAAAGGTTCCCAACCAAGTTCATAATAGTTTGTCTGGAGATGTTCCTTTCCTAAGTCCTATAGGTAGTACTAAACCAAATAAAAAAAATATGCAATTTTATTTCATTTAGTACCAATGTGTCAAGTAGCCATGTGCTTGAAACATGTATGGGGTACCTGTAAAAAAAAAGTACTCGAATTTTGTACGGAACTAGGGTAGTCATAGACACTACCCATTATCTCAGAAACGAGCAGCTTGACCCCCAATTTTTTCTTATTCACTTTAAGTGTGAGGGGTGGTAGTATTTATATACGTGGCGTTCCAGTATGATTGTTAAAGGTATTCTAAATGTTACTAGCTAAATAAATCTGATTACCACACCAATACTGTATTCACGGATTGAAAATAATGCAAGCCTATAATTTTCGGGTAATTTTGTCATTTAAAAAAAATAGTCAGGATATAGTCAGGAAATTGGTGGCTGCCAATGTATTTTTGATGGTTCATTATGAAAATCAGCATGGGCCGATGGATTGGAAACAGTAACTTGAAGACACCCACACCCAGCATACAGGATTTCCTCCAAACACTTGTTCAGGACATTTCATTACTTCATACAGGTAATTGTCCTTCCTCAACAGTGTATTGGTTTAATATTGTATTTCTTTGATGTGCCTGTTAAGGTCTTCATAATCTAGGGGTCAATCAAGTGCATGTGTTTTTAATGGAATTCTTTAAAGGGGTAGAGGTACTCTGATATCTTTGTTGTCTCTACATATATACCTGAGTACACACACCCAACTGAAAGATAGGTTGTCAGTTTTTATGTCAGAATAAACCAGACCGCTGCACATAGCTGGGTTTTGAAAAATGTATGTTATCAGTATAGCAAATAACTTCCGGCTGCACCGAACTTTTGATAGAGAAGTGAACACCACAAGTCCTGTGATTGGTTATAAATGTGAGTGTGTTGGTTGTAAAAAATATAGTTTTATCTGGGTAAAAAAAATATGCAAATTTTATTTCGTCTAGTACCATGTGTCAAGTAGCCTTGTGCTTGAAAAATGTTGGGGTACCTGTACAAAAAAGTATACGGAACTAGGGTAGTCTAGACACTACCCGTAATGATACGGGCAGCTTCAATTTTTTTGCACTTTAAGTGTGAGGGGTGGTAGTATTTGATCCGTGGCGTTTATGTCGATTGATACGCTGCAGGTTTTAGCCACATATGTTACTATTGTCGTCTATGGGATTTGGATTACACCCTGTAATGATCAGCTGTACAATTATCCCACAATTATTATATTACCATATTCTAAGATTGGTCTTATAAATGCAACATACAATTTAGTTAGGGAATATCTATTTAATTTATATTTTAACATACGTAGAATGTTAAGTCGTTTACAAGCTTTAGTATATATGTCATTAATATGATCTGTCCATCTACCATTGGAGTTTAAAGTAAGCCCTAGATGTTTGTGGGAGGTTACTTTATGAAGAGGAATTCCATTACGATATAGCTTAGGAATATCAATATGTAGTTTTCTTGTGAATAACATTGATTTGGTTTTAGTTATACTAAATTCAACTCCCCAGCTAGTTGACCACTCATGTATAGATTCTAAGTCTTCATTTAGCGTTTCGGCTGTAGAAGTGTGGTCATTGACAATGCAATAAAGAGAGGTGTCATCAGCAAATAATTTTATTTTATTTTATTAGATACATTGTCTACTAGATCATTTATGAATATTAAGAAAAGATATGGCCCAAGTATAGATCCCTGTGGTACTCCAGCATTGATATTCCTCCAATTTGAGAAGTAACCATCAAGTTTTACTCTTTTGTTTCCTTTCGGACAAATAACTGCTGAACCAATTAAGAAGATTATCACAGACACCATATTTCATTAGTTTAAAAATTAAACCTTTATGCCATACCCTATCAAAGGCTTTAGTAATATCACAGAATACAAATCTTATGTCCATTATCTGGGTTTTTCATTATAGGGTGTACACTACCAAATCAAATCCCATAAATGACAATAGTAACATATGTGGCTAAAACTCCTACCTGCAGCGTATCAATCGACATAAACACCACGGATATAAATACTACTACCCCTCACCCTTAAAGTGAATGAGAAAAAATTGGGGGTCAAGCTGCTTGTTTCTGAGATAACGGGTAGCATCTATGACTACCCTAATTCCGCACAAAATTCGAGTAGTTATTTTTACAGGTACTCCATACATGTTTCAAGCACAAGGCTACTTGACACATTGGTACTAGATGAAATAAAATTGCATATTTGTTTTACCCAGATGAAACTATTATTTTTTACAACCAACACACTCACATTTATAACCAATCACAGGACTTATGGTGTTCACTTCTCTATCAAAAGTTCGGTGCACCTCGAACTTTTACCCAGCTGGAAGTTATTTGGTTTAGTACTACCTATAGTATCATAAATAATTAGTAGCTGATTAGTTGTAGAATCTTTTGATCTGAAGCCTGATTGATTATTAGTAAGAATATTATGATCATTGATATATTTATAAAGGTTTTTAAATATAATTTTTTCAAAGATTTTGCCAAAGCAATTTGTTACAGAAATTGGTCTATAATTTGAGGGACCAACAGATTAGGCTTATGTCAAGACATCGGAATGAGTTGGTCATTTTGACTGGTCAGATAAAACTAATTTCTAAACGTTTACTTACAAATTAATATACCGAATTGACTTAGAAAATGTTTTAGGTTCAGTCTTCACAAAAGTTCCGTAACGTTAATATGGCAGGTTCAATTCTACACTGGTTAAAAAAAAAATGCTAGTAAGCCTAAAACTGTTGGTTTACCCGACCCCTTAATGTGTTCAACGATTGAAGATGTTCAGTGTACACAGGCCGCAAATAATGCAGTTGATAAGTTAAACTCTGTAAATTGCTAAACTAGCCATAGATATCGAACCAACAAAAGCTGCCAAAAGACTGTCGGCAACACTGGCAAAAAATATTAATGAAAGTACAGTCTGGTCAATCAAATCGGCTTACCTACGGAAGATGAAACAGGCTGATTATGACACGCCGATATCGACACTATCCAAAGGAAAACGTGGTCCACCGCCAATGTTGGGTAAAAAACTAGATGGAAAAGTACAGGACTGGATACGTAAAGTTTGTTTATCAGGTGGAATTGTAAATTCAAGAACTGTTATGGGTGGCATTGAAGGCATTGTGACAAAGTTCGACAGAAACCGGCTGCAGAAGTATGGAGGCCATGTTAATGTGAAAGTAACCCTGGCCAAATCAATTCTTGATAGAATGGCATTTGTCAAAAGAAAGGGAACAAAAGATTCGAAGAAACTTCCAGATGACTTTGATAGCATAAAGTCCACTTTTGTAACCAGAGTGAATGACTGCCGAAAGGAGCACAACATTCCCAATGAGATGATCATCAACTGGGACCAGACGGGTGTAAATTTGGTTCCAGGTGGAGAGTGGACCATGGAAGAGAAGGGCAGTAAACAAGTGACAATCACCGGCATTGACGACAAACGTCAAATCATGTCTCTACTGGCTGTGTCAATGATGGGTGACTTTCTCCCCCCACAGATACTATATGGTGGGAAAACACATCGCTGTCACCCTACAGTCGAGTTTCTTGACAAATGGGACATTCATCACATGGAAAGTCATTGGAGTAACGGGGAGTCAATGATTCGATATGTAGATACTATTGTTGTTCCATTTATGGAAAACAAGTGGAAGCAGCTAGGCTTGCCAAGTGACCAAAAAGGTTTGGCAATTTTTGATGTTTTTAGAGCGCACCAGGACAAAATGATGTTGAACAAACTACATTTGAACATCAAATGTATCTTTGTACCAGCATGTTGTACAGACAGACTACAACCACTTATCTGTCAGTGAATAAGGATTACAAAGACGAACTGAAACAATGTTTTCAAAACTGGTACGCAAATGAAGTGACTAACCAGATTTCTGAAGGCGAGGTTGACTTTTCAAAAATCTCTGTTGATTTGCAAACGAGCAACATGAAACCCATTCATGCCAGATGGTTAATTCATGTTCAGGAAGGGGTTGCTTTAAAGAGGGACATGCTTGTGAGTGGCTTTCGTAAAGCTGGTCTTCTAGAAAATAGTACGGAGTAAGAAACACGTGTATGCAGCTGCTACCGGAAGTAGTAGTAGTAGTACTGATTTGGACCATTTTTTTTTTTAAATTCTTGCAGCTATTGATTGGATACTTACCAGTGTTGATTTTAATTTTTGAAACAAATTTATGAGTAAATGAAATGTGTTAACCTTATTTTTGTTTGTGTTATGGGTTTTTTAAAAGATGATACCGTATTTGACCGGAAATTAGCCCATGTCTGTGAATAAGCCCCCCTCCGTTTTGATAGCATTCAAGAAATTAGGCCCTCATCCGGAAATAAGCCCACCCCCAACTACGTCACTTTATAAATAACACGAAAATGCAAGTTTGCTCAAAGTTCATTTAAAAGGTCATACCTCCTGCAGGTAATTAAACACAAATGTAACACAATATTTTACCACCAGTGAGATTAAGCAGTCTAACAGTAACAGTGTGTAACATTGTTTTCAATTTCATGCTTGCAGTATTTCTTTGAAGTACCCAAACCCAAGTCTGAACTAAAAACCAATGTCTATTTTTACCAACACACTGCTCTGCTGTTAATGCCAATTAGGCAAATACCTTATTCTGATTGGCTAAGAACAATGACCTAGATTGACAACTCTTTGTATAGTTAGCTGATCAGTGTAAGATTGCTGTCTGTGTCAGAAAGGTGTATAGCTATTGAGTTTGTTGTTAATTGCTGTTGTTTTAAGTCTTTTCAGCATTAAATTTTGGATGTAAATAAACAGCACTGGTAAGTATTTGTAACATAGAAGGTGTGTTTCTGATAATTAGATACTAGTAAAAAAAAAATATATATATTAATAAACAATTATTATTTAATAATAACAAATGGAACACTAATTAATAGATGTTTTTTGTTTTCTTTCTGGTTCATTTAATTATTATTATTATTTTATTTATTATTATTATTACTTTTTTTTTTCCCCAACTAAACTGGCCCCTTGTCTGGGAATAAGCCCACCCCATGCTAAGCTCACAATGAGTTGACTTGGCCCCCTGGGCTTATTTCCGGTCAAATACGGTACTAGTATTAATATTCGCGCGAGTTTAATTTTTGCTGTCAAATTAAAATTGCGAAAATTACACCCACGCGAATATTACCCGTTTTACAGTATATACAACAAATGTAAACTGGTTTGCTAACCACATATCCAACAAATGTAAATTGTTTGTTTACCGCATATTCATTTGTTCACATATCCAACAAATGTAACATGGAGAAAACTTGGTGTTTTTTCTTTTCTAGATACATCACCTGTCCTCAAACTAGTGCATATTTCCCTAAGGATAGTAGTCTGGTTCGAACATCCCAACAGCCAATGGGATGGCCTAAAATTCTTCTACTGTGTATCCCTTCATGTCCCGGTCAAGTGACTGTAACTTCCTTCCTTTTCCCTTGCTTTTATGGTTCAGACGTATGGGGAATATGCACTAGTTTGAGGACAGGCCATGTTGAAAAGAAATAATTTTTTACTTTACCTCCACTCTGTTATCAGAACAAACACCAAACACATTCAGTCTTTCACTACCCAGCCACTTTTGAAACTCGGCAAGCCAGTTCTAAAAAACATCAACCATAGTTTAATGATGGACAAATTAGTTTGTTATCATCACACAGGTAAATTATATAGATGTAACTACAAAACCAAGCTTCCTTGGTCTAAGATTTATACTTTCTAAGAAATGGAGCTAAAAGCAGATGTAATACTGGAGTTAACACTAAAGTTGAGTATTTACCTATATCTAGCTGTTTGACTTGGTCAAAGTATGACAAAAACCTTTTCACAGTGATAGAAATAAGCAGACATTTTCACTAGTCCACTGGACAAGTACATCTAGACATCTACTTGTCTGACAGTATTTTTACTTGTCCAAATAAATGCTTTGTTTCATTCAAGTGCAAGGACAAGGTTTTTTACTACTCAAAATGAAACTGTGTTGAAAATGTTTTACTTGTCCATAGGACAACAACTGAGTAAAAATTGTTTGTCCAAGCACATTTTCACTTGTCAGGACAAACGGACAAGTGATTATTTCGAATACTGCATTATTTTATGTATTATAAACATTTAAAGTGAAATTAGAGGAGCAAAATTTGTACACCTCAACACATTTTTTGTCAAAAATTAATCCACTAGTTGACAGTTAAAACTTGTTTTTAACATTGGTTTAACAATAATGAGAAAAAACAATTCCCCACCTTGACCAAACTGCCTGGAGTAATGACCAAAACTCGCTTTAACATCGGTTTTCCTCCATATGGTCCCTGCTTCAACAGTGTCCTTACAAAGTGATAAGAAAACAAATCACAGTCATGAACAGTCAGACCTCATTACACTATTTGTAATTACAATGACATTTACACCATTGGACAAACATGTTACAGAAACAAATACATACAACGTTCATTTCATGCGTTACAATGGAATTAAGAACAAACATACTTCTTTCTAATGGCAAAACAAAATTAAAGACAAAACAAAATCAAAGAGTGATCAACAGAAGCTTTTTAATTACTTAGTGACACAAGCTTACGATGGTCTACTATAAATATGTGGCCTTTAGATACTCTGGATCTCGCACAGAGCCGAGAAAGTGTCATGTCACATTCAAGTTGTCAGTGTTCAATGAGGGTATTGCTTTAGAAATGAATGACCAGACAAGCAATTCACAACATTTGTGTGTGACTTGACTGATACAGTGACTCATATTTTAATTACACCCTGTGTTAAAGATCGGTCAATACAGTGTACTTGCCTCCACATTTTAAGAAACAAAAAACAAACCCCTAAACGTTTTTGGACATATTTTTCTGTTATTTGTTTGGATATGTTACTGTAATACAGGCAGAACATTTGTCACATGATCAACACAGGGGTATCAACTTGTAACAATCACGATATAAAGCCACAGTGATCATGGTACCAAGGTGGCCATTATAACGGGGTCTGACTGTATATAGACATATTTTCTTTGGAAACCCAATAGCCGATGTGTGTTTTAGTGCTGGGCTGTTGTTAAACATGCATATAAAGAAATTATATATTTTCACAGAAATAGTTAATGAAATGCCTTGTCCATTCCTTATTACAAATATGCTACCAGAATATTCTTGTTTGCACTAAAAGATATCCCTGACCCAAAATTAACTAACATAACAAAATAAAACAATGCAATACAAGGTACATACATATTTTCTTTGGAAACTGAAATAACTAAAATTCTCTATATTTTTAACCAGTGATTAAAAATTAACATAAATCACACACTAGTATCTTACCATAGCACTGTAATACACTGCAATGTCTTCCCCAGTCCCATGTCATCACTATAAATATAAATATAACATTGATAAAATGTTTTCACAAACATTTTTACGTGCATAAACAGATATATTTAAACATGCTGTTTAGCAAATATTTATATATATATATAAAAGAAGACATGAAAAGGCAAGCAATACGTACGCTAATATAGCTCCAAGGCCACAGGTTTGCTGCATTCCCATGATGCACTCGTAGAGGAAAACCACTCCTTCCCGCTGGTGTGGTCGCAGGTGACAGGATAAATATGGATCAACCACGACATCAAGCACAGGCAGTTTCTGTTTGTTGTACAGCCACTGTTAAAAAACAAAACAAAAAACCCAACACATTTGGTCTCGAATAACATGATAAATACAAAGACTACAACATAATGGATAGACTAGACAGGATAGTACATACCACAGCCTTTGTTATCCCAGTTGTGGAGCACTGGTTGGAATCTGAGAGGCAAGGTGATGCCCGGTGGTGGAATACTTGCCCGAGGTACAAAATGAATATAGTATAAATCATCCACAATCCTTCAATCTAGACAGACTCAAGTCTTTTTCTGTTCTAACAAGCAGCTGACTATTGGTACATAAAAGACCATGGTATGCAGAGTTCTAAGGAAAAGTTCATATAAAATACCTCTTGTACCTTAACAGTAGGAGCCCTTGGTGGGCCAGTCTCTAATTAGGTTTTTCCCATTCCAACTAGTGCCCATAACCGGTATATCAAAGGCTATGGTATGTGCTGTCCTGTCTGTGGGTATTTACCCACAGACAGGACAGCACATGCTAAATTAAAAGATCCCATGCTGATAATGGAAAAAATGTAATAGGTTTCCTCTAAAACAATGTGTCCGAATTACCAAATGTTTGACATTCAATAGCTGATAATCCATTTCTACTCGAGACAGCGTAGAATGCGGTTGTGTTTATCAAACGTCGAGGTTTCTCTCCCCCCCCCCAACCCGTGGGGCTGTACTGCATGAGCTTGGCTGCTTGGCCAAGTATCGTGTTGAACACAATGGGAGCATGGCTATTGTCACCTTGTATTATGGTGACAATAAACAGAAGAGATTGGGAAGTAGGAGGAGACATTGTCCCACGGCAGCTCAGGGGGGACCAAACTGGGCGGCTCAACCACCAGGAGCAGTCCCTCCTGCTTCACAGAAGAAGACGAGACCGGCAGGGGCGGTTTGGGGGGGGGGGGGGCAAAACCAGCAGCTCAACTGCCGACGGCGGCCCCTTCTGCATCACTGCCCCCCACTACTCGGAAGCAGCAGACGCCAGGAGCGGTAAAGGGGGAGCCAAAGCTGTCGGCTAAACCAGCAATGGTGGCCTCTCCCCCTGTAGCACCAACGCCGATGGAAACAGGAAAAGTGTCGTCCGCACCAACCAATCCACTGGCATCTCCATGAGTTGTTGCGACAGCGGTTGCAGAGCATGAAGCCAAGATGAGTAAGGTGACGTTTCAAGACTTGTCCAACACACAGCCCACAATTTGGCAGATCGCATGCAACAAGCTTCCTGGACTATCCGCGACTGTGTGAAGGGGGAGTTCACTGCGACCTCTCAGCTGCCAGACCCCTTCGTCACCAAGAGCTGGAGACCAACACCAACTGGTCAAGGGCGGTACCAGTTTCAGTATGTCGAGGGACGTCGCACCTACTACCTGACGTCGGAGCGGAATGGGATGTTAGCAAGGCTTGCTGAAATCAGACATGGATAATCCAATTGTCCATCGGATTATTAAGCTGATACTTCCGGAAGACTACTCAGCAATACTTCGGGGAGAGTGCTACATCGACCTGCCTCACTTCTTCCTGAAGTTCCGAGCTGATCATCCCATCAACTCACACCCTCTCCTAGGACATGTACTTTCTTTTTTAGGGCTTAGTTGGACTTTAAACATTTTTGGCTGCAGTTCAAAATTTTATGGGGTTTTTTTGGGATTTTTTTTTTTTGTAATCAGTCCGACGTAGTTTATTTTGGCAGCCCGTCTAAATTGCTCAAATCACCATAAAACCTTTTCGGTTGAGCACTCTAATTTTATTGTTTGGCCTTAAATTTTTGTAGCACATTTTGGTCTTCCAAATTCTGACCACCTCAAACTTACCCTCCCCCATTGGCCCGGACGGTGCCAGACCATATAGATCGGACTTTAAACTTTTAGACCTTCGTTCAAAATTTTATGTCGAAATTACTTCTTTTTAAAAAAATATTATTAAATAGTCCGATCCTCTCTTCTTTCTCTTATTTATTTTTGGACTGTCCTACTAAAATGCTCCAAATTATATAAATATTTGGCCGAGCAGTCAATTCAATTATTTTTGGCTTGTAACACTTTTCTTTCTAATTTTAATCCTACTAATTTCTTTTACTAATTGTTATTTTCAAAATTCTGTCCATTTTCACCCCCCCCCCCCCATCCCAAATCAGGCGTGTTATCTATCTATATTAATTAGAGATGTGCATCAAAATTTTAAAGGTCCAATATTTAATTTTGGGATGTAAGTTTCAAAATTATCCCCTTAATTTTGTTCTGTCCCGGAGCAAGTCACTGGCTATCCAGAGACACGCCCTGGGACGGACATGCTCAAAACTCTAGTGGTATATGAGTATGTTAAAATTATTCGCACTCGCACTAGCTGATAATCAATTTGTTCTGGTTAACTTAACAGTAGGAGTGGGTCAATATTGAAGCAGCAGGTTTCATCTCTCACTCTAGAGCAAATGTCAGAATAACCTTATGCTATCCATAGCTTAAAATGTGCTGAGATATCGTTAACCACACATTGCCTTCATCTCATCTCACCTGGTGACTGGGACTTGGTTTGGGCATCACAAGAGCTCCGGGAGCCGAGGGATCGTGTCTTGGGCTCGAACGAAAATTCACCGACTCATGTTGGAAGGTTGAATTCAGCTTTTGAAAAAAAGAAAAAAAAGAAGAAAATTTATCACAGACCATCTTGTTCCTAAATTAATATAATCAACACTGTGAAACAAAGTCATATTCAACAATAGGTGTTACAAAGATATAAACAATTTTGCCAAAGTCACATTCAACAATAGGTATTCAGAAGATATAACCAATGTCACATTCAACAATAGGTGTTAAGAAGATATAAACAAAGTCACATTCAACAATAGGTGTTAAGAAGATATAAACAAAGTCACATTCAACAATAGGTGTTACAAAGATATAAACAAAGTCACATTTAACAATAGGTGTTAAGAAGATATAAACAAAGACACATTCAACAATAGGTGTTAAGAAGATATAAACAAAGTCACATTCAACAATAGGTGTTAAGAAGATATAAACAAAGTCACATTTAACAATAGGTGTTACAAAGATATAACAAAGTCACATTCAACAATAGGTGTTAAGAAGATATAAACAAAGTCACATTCAACAATAGGTGTTAGAAAGATATAAACAAAGTCACATTCAACAATAGGTGTTAAGAAGATATAAACAAAGTCACATTCAACAATAGGTGTTAAGAAGATATAAACAGTCACATTCAACAAAAGGTATTAAGAAGATATAAACAAAGTCACATTCAACAATAGGTGTTAAGAAGATATAAACAAAGTCACATTCAACAATAGGTGTTAAGAAGATATTAAAAAAGTCACATTCAACAAAGGTGTTACAAAGATATAAACAAAGTCACATTCAACAATAGGTGTTACAAAGATATAAACAAAGTAACATTCAACAATAGGTGTTAAGAAGATATAAACAAAGTCACATTCAACAATAGGTGTTAAGAAGATATAAACAAAGTCACATTCAACAATAGGTGTTAAGAAGATATTAAAAAAGTCACATTCAACAATAGGTGTTAAGAAGATATAAACAACATTAACTAAAAACAAACAGTCTTTAACAGTATGAAATATCATCAAGAATGGAAATACTGGTAATTTTGTATTTGGACACCATATATACAAGTACACATGTATATTTGTTTTGAACTTTTTCTTTTCAAAATACCACAAATAATTAATGGAAACCAGAGCTGCAACAAATACACCAAGTGGCGAATATGATACGTATCACAAATATGGGGTCTCAAATATGAATAAATATTCACAAATGCCAATAATTACAGTAGATCTACCATTACTGTACTACTGATTTGCTGAATGAAGCAAGCTACCAGTGAACAAAAGTCAAAAATAGCATTTAAATAGTAGGATGTGTCAACATTAAACTTTGGAATGTTAGACGTTGAAAATTAAAAAATTAAATGTCAGTTATAAGAACAAGATTAACAAGATGAAAAAACAAAACAGATTGCTTAAAATACAGTTCTAATGGAAACACTTTTTAGTACATCACACAGATATACAGATGCTGATAATTTATAAATGGGGATGCTATCATGGTCATGGTAAACACAGTTTTGTGCAAACCTTTTGGTATTCAAAAAGGTGTCTCACAAACTGACACTGAATGAAGTGTGTGTTGCAAAAAACTAAATATAATTTTAATTTTTTTTTTTAAAGTTGTTAAAATGTCAACCTACTGACCTTTTTTGCTATCAATATTCCATCACTGGGTTTTTTCTGTGGGTCAACATAAGCCTTTTTGACACCTGCAATAAAACATTTTGTATAATAATTATGTCGGACATAAACTCATCGTTAACTTCATTAAACATAATGAAAAGCTATTATTTCTGTTATTTCAGCTAGAAGTAAAATGAGTAATTTTGTAATGTAGCTATGTGTGTAACATCAAAAGTCATAATCTGCTAGTATACGTTTACAGGGCTAGCTCTGGGTAAGCAAAACAATGCGCCAAATTGCTAGTAAACTTCAAAAATTGCAGAAATTGTCAGTTATTTTCCAAAAAATTTAAATTATTACATGAAATTATTTCGCCAAATGAAAATAAAATTCGCCAACTGCTTTCAAAATTCACATTTGGCGAATTAGGGGAGTGCCATAGCTAGCCCTGCGTTTATGACTTTGCTTTAATCAGTCATCATAATCGGCCAATAGAAACAGTGGTTGGAGGATAAGAACTTTGATAATGATCTACAAATGGTGCTGTTATTTTTTAAATTCTTAACTTACTAGTGACCACTGATTGTTCTGGTCTGGTGGTTGGACTTCCTCCAGAGAAACACGTTCCAGACATGAACTGCTCCTCAGTTACTGAAGACATTACCTACAATGAACGAAGAAATAAATGATAAATAAAATATTAAGGACTATAAAACTTAGGAAAGTGTACTTCTTTAACAATAACAATGGTTCATGTATTACATAAACAGGAATTTTGCAGAATTAAATTTCTCTCATTGTCAAGTAGGACAGAGCTATCCCATGAAAGAAAGCTATCCCACATGACCACATATTATGGAGTCTTATAATCTTGCCTATCATAAATGTATTTATTGTTGCTCGTTGCAGCATCAGTAGATGTTCCTCTTAATACATGTTTAAAAAATAAAAATGTAATAAATAAATAAATAAAATTAAACATTCAACAAATATTTAATTACATATAAAACAAAATTTTATTTTCAATATAATAAATTTTATGTTTTAAACATTCAGTGGGACAAACATTTAAAGATGCAACTTTAAACCAAGTTTCATTGATCTAGGACTTACGGACCTAAACAGGAAAACTTAACACTGAAGCTAAATGCAAAAGTTGATACAGCTATTGCTGTCGAAAAATAATAATTTTATCTTATCTTTTGACTTTATCAATGCAGAGGTGGGACGTAGCCCAGTGGTAAAGCACTCGTCTGATGCATGATTGGTCCGGGATCGATCCCCTTTGGGCTATTTGTTGTTGCAATACAACCAACAATAAATTACTTTATGAATGGCCGCAACAGTCAACAGATTTTATGAAATTATAATAATTTATTACTTATATTGTTCTTTTTAAAAAGTATTAAAACACATAAATAAAAATTAAAAAAACATACAGGAAAAGTGAACATACTGTTATTACCTGGTAAATGCACAAAACAAAATATTTTTCATGTTTAATATTAAGTTTTCAATGTAAAAAAAACCCAAAGATTTTTCTAAAAAAAAATTATTAGTACCTATCAGAATATTATATGCCTAATGCTAACCAAACTATGTTACCTGAATTTCCTTACCACCAACAATAACAATGTATTAGTACCCATCAGAATATTATATGCCTAATGCTAACCAAACTATGTTACCTGAATTTCCTTACCACCAACAATAACAATGTATTAGTACCCATCAGAATATTATATGCCTAATGCTAACCAAACTATGTTACCTGAATTTCCTTACCACCAACAATAACAATGTATTAGTACCCATCAGAATATTATATGCCTAATGCTAACCAAACTATGTTACCTGAATTTCTTTACCACCAACAATAAGTGTCTCATCTTCTTTCAAATTTTCTAAGTCGGCCATCTTATAACCTGCTCCTTTTCCTATTCTATAAAAAACAAAACAAAAAAACTATTTATTTAATTAAATTTAATAACATATTGTTTAAACATTATTTATTAACCATCAAATATGTGATATTGAGATTGTTCAACAGACACAAGTCTATGAAACATTCAGTATGATTTATGCATACACAAAATTAATTGAGGACCAGGGCACCGATTTTTGAAGCGATCTTAGTGCAAAGATCACCTGAATTACATAAGATAGCTATGCATGTAAGGTGATCTTAGCACTAAGATCACCTCAAGTACATAAGATAGCTATGCATGTAAGGTGATCTTAGCACTAAGGTTACCCCAAGTACATAAGATAGCTATGCATGTAAGGTGATCTTAGCACTAAGATCGCTTCGTAAAATAAGGCACAGAAAACATTCTGGTAATTATTTCCTTGTGTCATATTGTTTTAGAAAGATTGGATCACAGATCTAATTAGTTTCAGTAAAATTTGATCTGTCATACAAAAAAAGAGAAAAAGTTTGTTTTGTTTAACAACACCACTAGAGCACATTGATTTATTAATCATCGGCTATTGGATGTCAAATATTTGGTAATTTCGACAGATAGTCTTAGAGGAGAAACCTGCTGAATTTTTTCATCAGTAGCAAGGGATCTTTTATATGCATCATCCCACAGCCTTTGATATACCAGTTTTAAAAAATAATTGCCCAATGGGCCCATAGATTGGAATCGATCCTAAACCGACCACACATCAAGCGGACGCTTTAACACTGGGCTACACCCCGCCCTTATTTTAGAAAGATTGGATCACACTGTTTCAGTAAAATGTGATTTGTCACACATGCAAAGATCCTGCAAACAGTGGGGTTTTCGAGCATTTATAAAAACTACTTCTAGGATTTGTTACACGTTGGTTATTAACAATACTTGTCATTTTGATCGCTCTAAATTATTTAAATCATTAAGTTTCAATACATGCCACAACACTTTTACCATATTTTAAAAAAAAAATCTAAATTTCTACTAGTCCTTACTTAATTTTGTTGAGTATATTCACTCACTCTGCTCCCAGTATGCAAATATCCACTCACTCTTTGCTCTCACTATGTAATTACCTACTCTCTCTGTACTCATGTAAATATTTACTCTCCTAATAGGCAAATACCCACTCACACATTGTTCAGTTATATAATAATCTACTCACTCCTTGCTCTCCATGTCAAAGAGTGTGACACTGCGTCCACAGATTACAAGTACTGCTGTAAAAGTCAAACAAATTCAATAAAATATGGCTAAGGTCATTCAAATATTATGTAACGCTCAAGGGAGTGTAGGTCCAAACGTGTAGGTCCATAACACACTTTTTAATTTTTGTTATTACTAAATAATAAAAAAACCCTTCATAATTGCTGTTGCAGCAACAATGTTTAACATAGGTAGTTATAGCTAGACATATACACACTATAAGGGTTACAAATGACTTGTTGGTGAATGAGGGGGGGCTCCAAGTGTTACATTATATTTTGGAGGGTGTATGGTCCAGCGTTACAGGGGGGAGGTAGGGTGTCTAATTTTGACAAAAATAGCATTATGTAATAGCTGACCGGCCCCTAACTGTAAATATTCAATTTACAATACATTAAGTAAAGAAAAAGTTAAAAAGTGTGCCCATAAAAATATCAACATTCATATAAATATATGTTAGATCTCATGCATTAATCACAATTCAGAATTACAATTTTGTAATGGTTTTAAATCTAATAATATTAACTGAAGCTGAAGATATTGATTGTTCTTAAAAATGTACAAAACAATAGAATACTTACCATCTCCTTCCCATTTCTTATGCTGAAATAATGAAGTAAAATATATTAACAATAAAAAAACATTAAAAATTGCTAAAAAAGCCAACATTGCTGCAAAATTATGAATAATGGGTTAAAACATTAAAACTTCACAAGAAATAAGTGGAAATGTTATCTAATTTGAATTTGAATTAAACTTTAACATAATTTTTAAGTAAATGGAGATTTTCATCAGACAGAAAAATCAACCAGATTCACCAGTCCACAACTATATGTGCCGTATACCACTGTGTGGATAGGCCCACTCCTTAGTTTGCCATTCAATATTTGGTACAAAAAGGTTGGTATGATATATTGGCTAACTCAATTTTAACAGTGATATTCTGTAAGTCACTTAGAAAAAAAATGTCACAAGTTTAGTTATGTATCCTGACCTTTTTTTTTGAAAGCTTGCCCCAAACAACACTGAAATATTTCTTGGTTGAACATGTGCTTTTTGCACTTGCGCCTGAAAAGAAACAATGATTTAGAGTCGAACTTATAAAAGTTGATCACTGTGCATTTATTTCAAATAATTGCTGGTCTTAAAAATTGACAAAATATTACTTGGAATGATTGTGGCTAAACACCTGCATCTATTGTTAATTATTAAATATGGCCTGGTGCAAATAAGAGGAATAATACTTACTTACTTACTGGGGCACTGATAAAAATATATTATTTTTCTTGATATTATCTACATCCCAAACATACAGACTAAACATGTTTCAAATTTTAGAAGAATTGGTCAACAACTAGCAGAATTATCAACATGAACATCTTCATAAACTGCATAAAATATCACTATTCTTGCATGACACACTTACAATTCATAAAAGATTATTACTAATATTAGTGTTTTCCTTTATAAAGCAATAGAATACAAATATGCTTGATATAAATCACATACCTAACTTGAACAAATGTTTCGTTACCATGACAACAGCTATAAAGGAATATTTTGACAGTATTTTCAGTTAAAATGGTCAAATGAAGCCAAAATTCACTAAATTGCTTATTTCTAACATTTATGGATCAGTACTTGAGAACTGATGCCCCCCAGTAGAAATGTTGGCTAGGACATTTGCCCCCCAGTAGAAATGTTGGCTAGGACATTTGCCCCCCAGTATAAAAATTGGTTACCCTAACCCTAACCCTAACCCATGTGCTTTCTAATGTGCTTTTTCAACATGTGCTCAAAATGAAAATAAAGTTATACACAATATTTAGTGTTTTTGTTTCATTTTATCAATATAGTAGATATCAACTGGGGGGCAAATGTCCTAGCCAACATTTCTACTGGGGGGCAAATGTCCTAGCCAACATTTCTACTGGGGGGTAAATGTCCTAGCCATCATTTCGACTGGGGGGCAAATGTCCACCTATCCATTTTTGGACTGGGGGGGCAAATGTCCGTATTCCATACATAACACTTGCACTTGTATCCTAAATTGCACCTGCTAAATGTGTCCCAACCATAACGGTACAGTTTCCAATCTGCATTATGCCTCCTGCATGCAATATTATGTGGCTATATGTGTTCATTTTAATTTCTCAGCTTTCCTTAATGCATGTTACCATCTTTTTATTTCAGAGACTCCGCTTTCTCAAGATATTACTCGTAGAGCATAGCGAAATCTACATGTCTAACCATAACAAAATATGTCCCAACCATAACGGCTATATATTACTAATAAACATCAAGCTTTATGGCATGCAAACAACATTTGTTTGCTAAAATAAAATGTGTACCCCATCCAAATATAGGTGATTTGTGCATGTTTAAAGAAGTATTTTTTTTTGTATCAAATGTTACACCTTATTTGCACCAGGCCATATATATCATTATGTTTAGGGATAAATAAATTGAGTAGGGCACTGGTTAAAATGGGAAAAAACCTCAATGAACAGCTGCACCACGCAGGTTCGATCCTACAACAAAAGCATCTCAGACGAGCATTCTACTAACTGAGCTAGATCCAGCTCTGTGATGGACGAAAACAAACAACACCTCCGCACATGATAAATGTATCATTACATAGTTTATCATCCATCTACTAACTGAGCTAGATCCTGCTCTGTGATGGAAGGAAACAAACAACACCTCCGCACATGATAAATGTATCATTACATAGTTTATCATCCATCTACGAACTGAGCTAGATCCAGCTCTGTGATGGACGAAAACAAACAACACCTCCGCACATGATAAATGTATCATTACATAGTTTATCATCCATCTTTATCAGATCCATCTACGAAAACAAACAACACCTCCGCACATGATAAATGTATCAACTGAGCTAGATCCAGCTCTGTGATGGACGAAAACAAACAACACCTCCGCACATGATAAATGTATCATTACATAGTTTATCATCCATCTACTAACTGAGCTAGATCCAGCTCTGTGATGGACGAAAACAAACAACACCTCCGCACATGATAAATGTATCATTACATAGTTTAACATCCATCTACTGACTGAGCTAGATCCAGCTCTGTGATGGAAGGAAACACACCAACACCTCCGCACATGATAAATGTTTAATATGCAAACAGCACATACCATGGCTTTTAACATTCATGTTCACCTCATAAAGTTTGATTTCTGTGGGCACATTATCTTTGACGTACCTTGATCACCACTGGAACTGTTAGTGTTATGTACAGGTGTGTTAGAACGGTTAATGTTTGTCAAAATGTCTTGACGTACCTTGATCACCACTGGAACTGTTAGTGTTATGTACAGGTGGGTTAGAACGGTTAATGTTTGTCAAAATGTCTTGACGTACCTTGATCACCACTGGAACTGTTAGTGTTATGTATAGGTGTGTTAGAACGGTTAATGTTTGTCAAAATATCTTGACATACCTTGATCACCACTGGAACTGTTAGTGTTATGTATAGGTGTGTTAGAACAGTTAATGTTTGTCAAAATGTCTTGACGTACCTTGATCACAACTGGAACTGTTAGTGTTATGTACAGGTGTGTCAGCACAGATAATGTTAGTTAAAATGTCTTGACATACCTTGATCAACACTGGAACTGTTAGTGTTATGTACAGGTGTGTCAGCACTGATAATGTTAGTTAAAATGTCTTAACGTACCTTCATCACCACTGGAACTGTTAGTGTTATGTACAGGTGTGTTAGAACGGTTAATGTTTGTCATTGGCCGACGGAATTTTGAGATGTTTCCTCTAGGTGTACATGGTGACTCTTCCTTGATGTCAGGAACTGGGATAATTGATTTGCTAAAACAAAGAAAAAAGAACTGGATATTGTAAGATACTCATAGTACATGTGTCATTTTCATTTTTTTTAAATACATGTCCTTAGCCAGCCAGTTACTAAACAGTAAAAATGTCTTAACTTTTGTAAATAGAATTAATATTTCGACACTGATAACACAAGATATTTAACATTCTGAGAGAACTGCCAAAGCAACACATCTTCCCTACCAGGCCCAACAAATTTTTGCATCTCCTAAATTTAAGGGCCATAACTCTGTAAAAGAACATGATAAAGCTATACACAAAATTTCAGTTCATTGTCATTCTCATTCGGGAGCTCTCCGCGTTAAGACGTGTTTGTTTTGCCTGTGCACACCGCACGTGCTTTCGCTTGCTCGACTTGGGAATCCTCCATTTGTGTTATTTTTGTCAACAAAATAGTTTTCTCTACCAGAATGAATGTGGCCATTGGAACTGATTGAAAGCTAGGATGCTTCTCGTTTCGACAGCCTGCACCACCAGGTTGGATTCTTTTTTAGCGAGATTCCTTGTCTCCACGGTTGTTCGCATTTAGACTCTACCTGTCCCAGCATGTCCTAGCAGCACTGGAAGATTGACTGCCCCACTCTAAGAAGAAATAAGAAGTGGGGTCGACCCTTATTACTCTTTTCTGGACTTTACTTTGTTTCATATCAGTACCATCTCGTATCCTCCGGAGCCGGCCCGTCTGCACCAATATACCAACCATGACAACTGGACTACACCCTAGTCTGATATTCTCTTGTTCAGATGGACCGGCTTATCAATGAATGAAATGTTTTATTTATGATTATATAGCATCAGACATATGCTTAAGGACCACATAGATATAGAGGGAGGAAACCTGCTGTTGCCACTTCATGGGCTACTCTTTTCGATTAGCAGTAAGGGATCTTTTATATGCACCATCCCATAGACTTAATAGCAGATACCACAGCATTTGATGTACCAGTTGTGGGGCACTGGCTGGAGTGAGAAATAGCACAATGAGTCCACTGACGGGGATCAATCCCAAACCATCTGCGGATCAAGCGAGCGCTTTACCATTGGGCTATATGTCGCCCCATCAGGCTTCTCAAGAACTGTATTTATGCACAGCAGTACACCTTCCACATCTAATGACTGTCTCTCTCTAGGGGTTTTCTTGGTGGGATGCAACCCATCTCATCCCTACAAGCTGTGCACCTCGAGGCTACACACGTGGACATATAGATCAGATGTCAAACTTTTAGACCTTTGTTAAACATTTTATGACAAAATTACCTTTTTTTCTATATTATTAAATAGTCTGATCTCTTCTTTCTCTCATTTATTTTTGGACTGTCCTTCTAAAATGCTCCAAATTATATAAATATTCGGCCAAGCAGTCAATTGTTTTTCAGGGCTTCTAGATTATGGTAGCCTCACTCCCATGACTAATGATATTCATTGTTGAGCTAGTAAATAACTAATATTGCCATGACTGATGGTTAGTGCAAAAAAAAGTCAAATGTTGCACTGAATTTTTAATCGTGGCTAGTAAATATATGGAATCAGTGATTCCATGACTTCTGATTTTATAAAAAAAATTTTTTGGGCTAGTAAACTTTTTAATAAAAAAATTAAATATTTTTCACTAATTGCTAATCCAAAATTCTGACCATTTCCAATTCACCACCCACCCCCGTCCCATACCCAGTCGCTGGTGAAGTTGGAGATTGTGCTCGGGAGAAATTTGCGTGAACCTTAACTGGATATAGGTATATTAATATGTTATCCAATACTACATGTATATGTTGAGGCATTGCCAAAATATAAATCCGGAAAACACATTTCCATATCTCTTTAGTTCAAGGGCCATAACTGTCAAAAATGGGTAAATTGCCATAAAACTCAAATTTGATATGTAATAGAACATGATAAAGCTATAAACAACATTTTAGCTCAATATCTTGATGCATTCCATCACCCCCCCCCCCCCCCACCCCCACCCCCAAAGTCCACAAAACACATTTTTGCATCTCCTAAGTTCAAGGGCCATAACTCTTGTCAAAAATGGTTAAATCGTCATGGAAGTCAAACTTGATGTGTAACAGGACACGATAAAGCTATACACAAAATTTTGCTCAATATCTCAAGACACTGGCAAACATATCCAGACAGATGGACGAACAGACATGAAACCTATAGCCCCCTCCGGTTAGACCTAATTGTCATATTAGTATACAATCAAAAGTGGATCTTATTGTCATATTAGTATAATCAAAAGTCAAAAAAAAAATGTCAGATAACATGTTAGTATTGTTACAAATATTTCTCGATGCTCAATATTTGTAGACTGACAAAGAGATCGTTACAAAAACAATCATATCCCAAATTGGGAATCTTCAGTGCCACTAGCTTTAGGAAAGGGACCTATATTTGGTACTGCAATGAAACATTAATTATCAGTAACTTAATACTAAATTGCATTTTTAATAAAACTATTCAATTGTTTTGATTAAATTTTATTACCGTAAATAGTAGTATTTGATAATGCAGTTTTCTAATAAATGTGGAACATGACGAAATGTATCAATAAATGTTAATGTTGTCCATTTTGACCACACTTCTCACCCTTCTCCTGGGAAAGAATAAGTCAGAAGTCACTTCTTCCACCATTTCAATTCTAGATTAGGACCTAACATTATGTATTTGATTGAATAAACTTACACATCTTGTGGTTCACACTTGTCGAGACTATTATTTTCTTCTTCACGTACTTGTAGATTCTGAAAAATACAAGTTAACTGATTCTTCTGACATGCAATATATACATGTACCACAAAGGTTTCAAGGGCTAGCTCTGGCACTCGCAAAATTCGCCAATTGCGAATTTTAAAAACAATTGGGGTATTTTATTTTAATTTGGCAAATACATTTCATGTAATAAATGTTATTTTATTAGAAAATAACTGGGTTTTTGCCATTTTTAAAGTTTAAAATGTTGATTTGACAAAATTTTGTGATCACCCAGAGCTAGCCCTGATTTCAAAGAGCATTTATTTCCTAGTTGTTATTTTTTAAACTCTATAAATTCAGAATGTTTTACATATAATTATAAACAATGTTGTTGCAGTAAACAAATTTTAAGCTTTTCCAATATATGTAATATTCATTTAATTGATTATCAATTCCTGTTTAGCTAGTACAATTTTTTTTTTTTTTTAAGGAATCATTTGGAGGGGAATATATGGAAACAATAAATTAAAGTATACAGGACTTTCCAGGCTCAATCTAATTAAAATTAGCTCCACTGGTTAATTACTATCACCTGTGGATCTAACAACACCCCCGTTGGAGCTCATGTCCAGTTGACCTTTCATTCAACCAATCAAAACATTACTTGCAAAATCATGCCAGTGATTTGAAAAGAATTTGAAAACATTCGGGATTATGCCGAGGGTGTACGAAATGATTCGGGTGAATTACGAAGTATGCCAGAAACTAATTTCAATATAAAATTTTATATAAAATTCGTTTCAAGACGGAAAAAAAACCATGATGGTATAGCAATAAAATCTGTTTATTCTAGTATACAATCCAGAGTTTATTACTGGACTTTTCCCCCTGTTTTTAATGTTGAAATAGACCAAAAGGTTTGCCTATTGCATAAATAGTCTCGCCCAATATTTTTAGAATTTGTATGCTCCCAAATAATGCTAAAAAAAGGCGAAGTGTAATTGGTCGATATTTAAATTGTTATTTATAGATGAAATGTCACCTGGACATGGCAGTCCACGCAATGCTGTTAGATCTTTTGGTATACCAGTAAAGCTAATTTAAAATCAGATTGTTCCAGGCTAATAAAATACTTTTCCTAGGAGTTTAAGGACTTTCCAGGGTTCTCCAGGATTCTGTCCAATTACTAGTATACTGAAATCCAATTTGATTTGTGAAAATCAGGACCCATATTTTTGAAGAAATCTTATAGCTAAGACATTGTAAAACCACTGTAAACTATGTCGTCACTATAGCCAGTGCGGGACGTAGCCCAATGGTAAAGCGCTCGCTCGATGCGCGGTCGGTCTGAGATCGATTTCCGTCAGTGGGCCCATTGGGCTATTTCTTGTTCCAACCAGTGCACCACGACTGGTATATCAAAGGCCATGATATGTACTACCCTATCTGTTGGATGGTGCATAAAAAGATCCTTTGCTGCTACTCGAAAAGAGTAGCCCATGAAGTGGCGACAGCAGGTTTCCCCTTTCAATATCTGTGTGGTCCTTAACCACATGTCCGACGCCATATAACCGTAAATAAAATGTGTTGAGTGCGTCGTTAAATAAAACATTTCTTTCTTTCTTTCACTATAGCACACATAGCTTATGATAGCTTACAATTTCGTAGCGCTAAAATAACTCCGAAAATGTGGGCTCCCAATTTAATAAGCAGACTGTAAAACTTATTGATGCTGAATAAATAGCACAGATGTTCATGTATATTATATACCTCATGTTTCACAAACTACAGATGAGATGAAGTTTGTCAATACCTGTGTAGTAAGCTTGCTGGTAGTTGAAAGTGTTTCGCAGTTCGTCTTGTACGGAACACAGAATCGTTTCGCTGGATTGAGACGACTGGGGGCACCCGACCGCCTCATTATTTAACAACTATGGTAATGTACAACACATCATTGTCTAACCCTGCACAAAAACATTTTAAAAAAATAAAAAATAATCAAATTAAAAAAGACATAATACACCATGAACATCAGCTACTATATATCAGGGCTAGCCTTGGTACTCACCAAATTCCTTATTTTTAAATTTTACAAACTAGCAAATTTTATTTTTATTTGGTAAAATAATTTTATGTAATAATTGATTTTGTTCTTACATAATAACTGAGTTTGTGCCATTTCTGACATGTAATAATTTGTGAAATGTTCTGCCTACCCAAAGTTAGCCCTGTATATAATTATATATCAGCACACATGCTGCAATTTCTTGGATTCTACAAGTAAAATTCATCATGACAAAATTTAATGTGCTACAATTACAAATATCATGTAATGTTTATTCTGGAATGTATTATTTCCAAGTGACTACAAGGGACTTTGTATTAAAAAATCTAGCTGGATTAAGTAGAGTTAAACCCATCTAAACTGGACACCCACAGGGTGTAGTAAAAAGCTTAGTCTAGAGAGGTTCTGCTCTGTACTGATATTTAAGAAGGGACTGTGAAAATATCCAGTTTTGATGGAGTTCTGGTTTAGTGAGGCTCTGTTTTTGAGGGTTTTCACTTTATTATTTATACATAAAATTCAGTGCCTTGAATGATAAATGGGACTATCCATAAGTAGTACGAATACAAAAGTCATTCATTCATTAGAGTTTTTAACATGCTCCTATACCACGAAGGTTTCAAGCATGACCTCCCCGGGCTCGAACACTGGAAGCCAGTAGCCCAGTCCGGGGAGAACAAAAGTCAGAGATTTTTTATTTTTTTTACAACACCCATCCCTTCCCCCCCCCCCCCCCCCCCCGTAGCCTAAACCTTTTTTGCTCATTACCCCCCTTTCCTCCCATACCCCCATGTATCCCACTATTTACCCCAAGACACCACCAAGATATCCCAAGACTCCATAAATATTTTTAAAAATGAATTAAAATGTATTATTTTATAAAATATTTAGTGGAAAATGACTTGAAGAATTAATTTTAAGCCTTAAAGGTAGACTAAACTCCAACAAGAGCCTTATGCGTTGGAAAGATCACCAACACATACTGACACTTTAACAAATGAAAAAGGCGTAATTTTAGAATTAATAAAAAAAACCATGATTATTCCTGCTAACTGGGGGCAGCCATTTTGTTTTGTTTTTGTGACGTCCGGTGGTACAGCTTGGGGCGAAGTGACGTCAGCTCCGTCCAACTTCTCTGTTATGCACAGTGTAAACAAACGCTCTAATTTACGAAAAGGCGCTTCGCTTTCATCAACCTGACTTGTAAAACAACATAAATGACTTGATAGTATAATAAACTATTTAACTAAATATATTTCAATTTGCATCAATATAACGAAATGGAGTTATAATATTTATTTGAATTTGTCGAATTTAACACGTAAAATTAAGAAGTGAAAACGTTCATTGTCTACTTTAGTATATTTTATTTTAAAAATATATACATGATTATGTGTTACTAGTATACAAACTAAACTTTGAAAGTTCTACTAACACTTTATAAAATATCAATACATTGTCAAGATCAAACCGGTTTTAACTAAAGAACCTAGTACCGTATCCTCAACTGAACGTTCTTCGTACAGCGCAAGATTTCTCTTTTAATTTTTTGAGACGAACCCTACAATTTGAAATTGGCAAACGTACGTGTTAACTGAAACTGACAACAGGTTGTTGTTTGTGCTTTGCCGAGCTATGGCGGCACAGGCGATGAATCAAGTGTATACGTTTGACGATATCCGTTCATAGCAAACACACACAACTTTTTTAAAAGTGCATTTGAGCTTGTATTTCGCATTTGTACATGATGTTATAATATGGTAACCAGAGAATGTAACTTTAAGCAATAATGTGCATTATGTATCACTGAATATGCATACCACTGATTACCAGTTCAAAAGCCTTGCTTTAGCATTCCTTTAAAGTTAATGATAGCCGATTGCTGTGTGTGTGTGTGTGTGTGTCTGTCTGTGTGTATATATACAGTAAATATATATATATATATATATATATATATATATATATATATATATATATATATATATATATATATATATATATATATTTATAAACCAACAACAGCAAGAAAAGGTTTACCTCTTTTAAAAATAAAAATTATATACATTTTAAAGCTTTGGGGGTATATGGGGTATTGTGTATGTCTTGGGGTAAATAGTCGATCATCTCCCTTAGCAATCGTCAGACCGATCATTGTATGGTGTTTAGGAATTTTTAATGCAGCGTGAATGCTGAAAACCATATTGGATACAATTAAGAGATTGAATTGCATACATTTAAAATAATAATTTTGAGACATTCAAGAAACTTGTCGAGAAGGTGGGGGAGACACCCAAAACGAGCACATCATGATAAAGTTTAAGCTTTAAATTCAACAGTTCAAGTTCAACTTGAAGTTGCAGGAAAGTGAAAGTACCAAATCATTGTTTTGAGCGACTCACAGCGATTCCCTACTCAAATTACAATTCTAAATACAAGCATGATAATTCAAACATGGAAGCCTGACTTAGTAAAGATCTGAGAAAATAACGTCAAGAATGTTAACAAATACAAGATTATTTACGATGAAGTCTTACCTAACAAACATTTAATTCCCCCGCCATATTTTCTTTTTTGGTAATTGTCCGCCCAATTCTGTAGAGCACCGATGTTGAAACTGTTTTGTATTTTATGGGGATGGACATGGGAACTTTTTGGCGTGCTTCCATCAATAAACTGTCGTTCTGTCCACAACAGGTTGTATTTTATACAATGATGGCCTATATATTCACATTTGACAGACCTTGATTATTGTGTCGCCAGGTTTAGCTTGGTAGGTATGTACTGACTCCACCTCTGAGAGAGTTTACGGCAGAATGTAGCCCAGTGGAAAAGTGTTTGCTTGATGCGCGGTCGGTCTGGGATCGATTATCGTCGGTGGGCCCATTGGGCTATTTCCTGCTCCAGCCAGTGCACCACGTATGGTATATCAAATACTGTGGTATGTGTTATCCTGTCTGTGGGATGCTACATATAAAAGATCCCTTGCTGCTAATCGAAAAGAGTAGCCCATGAAGTGGCAACAGCAGGTTTCCTCTCTCAATATCTGTGTGGTCCTTAACCATATGTCCGGTGCCATATAACACATAATTAAAATGTGTTGAGTCTGTCATTAAATAAAACATTTCCTTCCTTCCTTCCACCTCTGAAAATACTGTATAGACATTAAATTTAATGAACTCAGCAGAGGTGTGTCCAGCAAACAATAATATGCATGAAAATAAATTTGCAATGCAATATCATTCAAAGAAATGTCTATCTTGATTCGAACATTTTGTAAGCAAATTTTTAAATACAAAATTTGTATCTGCATGTTTTGTTCATTGTTATATGGTTGCATACTTTCCTGATCCAAGGCTCACACAATAATGAATTCTGGTTCAGCCAATTTTCAGATATATAGAGTATCTCTTTGAAAATTATTAAAATGTAGTTAATTTTATCAGTCATATAGACTTAATGTTGTAGCCACTTTGCTTTAAAATTAGCAATTAGCTAATATGGCAATGGAAAAATTGAGCCTTATACCCATGACAGTTGTAGCATGTTGAAACACATCTGAAGTTGAAGATTTCAGCAGAGCACTGTTGCTGCCAATCACCACTAAGAACACCATGTCAGGTTAATAGTCATGAATCTGATTACCTAATTATTACCTTTTCAAAAAACACCAAAACAAATCACCGTATTTCCACCACTCATAAATTGCACCACTAATAGAAAATGGAGGTGGCATCTCAATAGATCGGGTGTCCTTTTTATTTAAAAAGATATTTTCATGCTTAATTAATTTAAGATTCAATCTCAATTAAGATTAAAGCACGCTGTCCTGGGCACACAACTCAGCTATCTTGGTTGTCTTGTCCAGGGTTAGCTGTTAATAAGTAGAAGTCCCCTAGTGGCCTTAAACACATTAAACTTGCTCTGGGTGGGAGCCGGTATTGGAATGTGAACCCAATACCTACCACAACTGGAGAAAGGCCATGGTATGTGTTTTCCTGTCTGTGGTCAGAATTACCAAATGTTTGACACCCAGTAGCGGATGATTAATTAATCGATGTGCTCCAGTGGTGTCGTTAAACAAAACAAACTGTAACTTTAACTTTGTAGCAACAACCTGACACCCCTATCTCAACCTGGTTAACTCTGTTTGTAGCAACAACCTGACACCCCTATCTCAACCTGGTTAACTCTGTTTGTAGCAACAACCTGACACCCCTATCTCAACCTGGTTAACTCTGTTTGTAGCAACAACCTGACACCCCTATCTCAACCTGGTTAACTCTGTTTGTAGCAACAACCTGACACCCCTACTCAACCTGGTTAACTCTGTTTCAGGTAGCATTGTTACTAGCCAGAAGAATTTGCCCAAAAACCCCCAAACAATTATTGTCCCCTCCCCCTTCACTCCCCAGACCAGCATGTAGTTTGACAAGGAAAGGGATTGCTAAAAACTTGGGGGAAAAACAGTGTTTTATCATACACAACTTTGAGGTACTGGCTGCTCCAAATCTATGTACTTGCAAACATCTGTTTTACTATCTTGTACATTAGGTTTCAGAATCTTACACCTGCACGCACGCACACACATACACACATAGTGAAAAGAACACTTTAAAGGTTTTTGGCTTCACATGTGTGTACTATCAATTTAAGGACATCTGATTAGCTGCTCCAAAGCCACAATACCCCCCCCCCCCAAAAAACAATACCCCCCCCAAAAAAACACACACACAAAAACCCCCCAATAAATTTGAGGGGCAGGACGTAGCCCAGTGGTAAAGCACTCGCTTGATGCATGGTTGGTTTAGGCTCGATCCCCGTCGGTGGCCCCATTAGGCTATTTCTCGTTCTAGCCAGTGGTCCACAACTGGTGTAACAAAGGCTGTGGTATGTACTATCCTGTCTGTAGGATGGTACAATTAAAAGATCCCTTGCCGCTAATCAAAAGGAATAGCCCATTAAGTGGCGACAGCGGGTTTCCTCTCTATGTATCTGTGTGGTACTGAACCATATGTCTGACACCATATAACCGTAAATAAAATGTGTTGAGTGTGTTGTTAAACAAAATATTTCCTTCCAATAAATTTGATTGCCCTGTAAATATGTTAACTTTGCAAAACTTTGTTTTGTTTAACAACACTACTAGAGCACCTTGATTTATTAATCATCGGCTATTGGATGTATAACATTCAGTAATTTTGACAGTCTTGGTTAGAAAACCTGCTACATTTTCCGTTTTATATGCACCATTCCCCAGACAGAATAGCAGATACCATAATAATAATAATAATAATAATAAAATTCTTTATTTTCAGAGGGTAAACACATTCAGTACAAGGTGACTGGTCTCCCATGAGGCCCTCTCTAATCTATACATGATATTATACATACATACATTCAAAGAAACAACATCAACATACATGTAATATGTATAGCATGAGGAACAATAGCACATATTATGAATATATAAATAATATTTGACTTCCATGGCCTTTGATATAGAAATCTTGGTGCATTGGCTGGAATGAGATAGTTGGAACAGATGGTTGGAGGCATTTTAACTTGGTTTTTCAGGATATGTAAGAAACAGAATGCAATATCAGCATTGATTAGATATTTTAATTTTTACCAATAATAATAATATCAGGGCTCTATTAATGCTGTTGGATAACCAGACTGTTTGATGGTTATAGCCAGACTATGTCTATATGAGATGTATGAATAGGGAAATAAAATTATAGTATTGGGTCTAGACATCAGCTTCTCCATTTTACTTGTCTTATTTGAATGATGTGTCCCATACAATGCAGGGTTGAAAATTAGCAGTCGCCCAGTCGCCCATGACAACCTTTATTGGCTAAGGGTGACTAATTTTTTTACAAAGGTTGCCTGTTGGCCAACCATTGATTTTAGGGTCTGGCGAGCATTGTACCAGTTAAAAAAGAAATGCACGATAACTGAATGGAATGTGACAAAACACACCATGTCTGTGCTAGTGTGAACTACAGTTGCAGAATACATAATATTTACATGCTCTATACTTTGACAGAGCCAGACTCTGCTTCTGTGGTTGTTGGTCAGGTCTTTCTAAAAATATATCTGGAAGTCATCTTGTAGCAATGAACCGGAAACGCCACAATTATCTAA